>NW_010374042.1:430246-440253 GCF_000414095.1 Morus notabilis | reverse complement strand
TTTCTTTTGATGAGGATAAATTTCATTGAGCTTTCTTTTCATTTTCATTATCTGTAAATTATATCATAAACATTTATTATATGATAAATTGTATATCTATTAAATATAAATTAGTCTAAATGTTAAACATTGAATTATCATTTTATAAATTTTAATTTTAAATGCAGCGTAATTATTTATCTTACCTATTATAAGTAAAAAAAAAAAACCGTTTTGTTAAAATGTTTTGTATATTATTTATAAAGATAATTATTTAGTTTCATATTGTTATTTTTTTTATAATTGTAAATAACAATGCTTATCATATGTTAAAGTATATTTAATTTTAATTATGATATATTATTCACAATTAGATTATGTTTGAATAAAAATTTTATTAATTTGTATAATTATTAATAAAATTTTATTACCGAATAGTTATTTATTGTTTCTATATATATTTAGGTATTTTATGCTTAATTATGATGAAACATTTCAGCAGGTCATTTTTTTAAAATTTTTGACATAAATATGTATGTTAAAACTATAATGTAATAAACATTATAACATGTTTATGTTCTATAACTAACAAATATTTATCTAAACATATATTCGAATGTATAAAAATGTAAAACTAATAAACCACACAAACGATAACATAAATAAAATTATTTATAAGATATAATTAGGGAAATAAATAATGAAGATTTACAATTTTTTTAACTTTTAAAATATAATAAAGGAGCGAAATAAATAATATTAATATTTTATAATTAAAAAATAAAATTACATTAATAAGTAGATATTGTAATCAATATTGTAAAAAAGATATAAATAATATATAGTATATTAATAAATAGAATAATTTATTTTTATAAAACTTATATAAATGTTTTATTATTAAATAAAATATTTATTTAAAAATAACAATATGAAATTTATGTACAGTTTTAAACACCTTCCTAAATATATATACAGTAAGTTAAATAGAAAGTAATTTGTTAATGTATTATATATGTTAATAAATATACTTTAAATAAATCTAGAATAATTATAACGTATAAATTAAACACTAAAAACTTATCTCTGGCGTTACAAAACGCACGTTTCTATTTGAGAGAGTTAAGCACAACTGGAGTATCAACCGTACACAAAAGTCAGACAAAGTTGTGTTCGACGGTAAACAGTACAACGAAACAACAAATCTGTTTCAAATAAATGTAATACATTACAAATCTGTAAATAATAAATGGATTGTATAATAAGAATGTAAATTCAGGAAATAAAAAAAAGTACTTATAATACATTTGTATTATAATTGAAATAAACAATATGTAACATATATTATTTACATATTATGTAAATTGTGTTTAATTATTTATATACAAAATACATATAACTAAAACTATAAATATTATACTGTTTACATTGTTTACATTATTTACATAAAAATGGTATATAAATGAAACTGTAAATATTACATATCAAATAATCAGGATAACACTAAAAATTAAAACACTATTAACAATTGTTAACTAATAATGAAAAAAAAAGAATAAAATGAAATGAAATAAATACAAAAATTGTAACTAATAACTCACATAAAAAATAATTCTTTAGTTATAAGCTAGGATACTAAAATTTGAAATTTGTATTCAATAATGAAAATATTTCAGTACCCATGTCATTTAACATTCAGTGGAATTATATAGTAATAGCTAATTTTCATATTGTTTACGCTTATACATGTACTAAGAATAAATATTGTCCTTGAAAATTCACGTATAAAAATGGGCACTGTTTTCTTTTAAATTTACTGCCTTTTACGTAAAATGATTTGCCTTGTAGACAATGTTTTGTCCGGTGACCATTAGGTGACCATTAGTTAATGTTTGAAGTTGGAAGTTTAAGCAATGCCATTGTTTGTTCTATGTTGTCTCAAATGCATTTCGTTTCCTAGATGCCTCTATTTATATAGTGTGATTTTTTTTTCCCCATAAACGGTTTACACTTCATTCAATTTAATAATAAAGCATTAATACTATTTAGTTGGCAGGAGTTGAATATTTATTACAAATACTAAAAAAAACTCTCAAATGGAATGGGAGGATGAATACTGAATATCTTTGTTGACATACACAATTTTTATAGCAGAGAACAGAAAGGAATTTATGTCTACCATATGTCTGTAAAATTAGTCCACATAACACAATACAACATAACATACACGGAACAGAGCTCCAACAAAAGAAAAGACTTGACCTCACAACCTTTTCTCCACATAATACAACGCCAAGCAAGTCTAAACACCAGAATATATATAGTGGGAAAAACATTTAGGAAAAGAATCAGTTGAAGAATGACATATTTAAAAATGGAATAAAAAAAGATAAAACACCTGCAACTAAGAAGCAAGGAAATTAGTTACTGTAAAAAACATATAAACATCTCAAATCAACTAATATAGAAATAAATCTTCAATAATCAGAACAAAACCAACATTTGCTAATTTACTATTAATGAGTAGTAAATACATAGTATTAGTTCCCGGGAGATTTAAAGTGAAATAACCAAAATAAAACGTTTGCAAGTAAGAAACAAAAAGACAATGACATAAAAAAATATATAAAAGGAATGGTTCAGGTTTTCATCTTTTTTTTGCTACCAATGTGTATCAAAAGTAACTGGAATATGATATAACATTGTATTTGGCTGCCAACTGAATTAGTGAAGTAGGTATATTAGAAAACAAAATAATAAAAAACAATGGACAGAAGGAAAAAAGTAGAAAATAAGAAACTTCCAAAGTTAAAACATAGTTAAATGATTATAACTCCCTGCCAAATAATAAACACCAAAGTAAATATAGTAAACGAAAACCTTAAGAGGAAAAATTAGTGAAAGCATGGAATGGTTCAAAGCAGAGGTAAGAAAATAAAACACCTCCAACTAAGAAGGCAAAAACTTGATTATTGTTAAAAAAACATAAATGCCTTAAACAAATGATATGATAACTGAATTATGATTCAACATTATCATTGGCTACCAGCTGGATTATTGAAAGAGTTGCACTAAATAACATAGGAACAAATTTTAATAGCTGTGATAGTAAAAAAAAAAAAAAAACGTACAAAAAAAATCAGTCGAAGAATGAAATGGTTTAGAGTAGAATAAGGGGAACAAAATATTTGGAAGTAAGAAGTAAAAAACTTTCTTATTTTTCAAAAAACATAAACAACCTAAACGAAATAATATGAAGATAAATCTTCAATAATCCGGGCAACAGCAATACTTGCTAAATCACTTTCAACAATTACTCAGTACACGGCAACAACAAAGAGGGAAAACATCATCACTACCAGGGACCAGCAGATTTATAATAGAGAAGTAGAAATGAATTAGAAGAAGTAAGGAATAAATACCTTAGAACAATAACGAAAATAGATAGAGTTGATGCAGAAACAGGAAAAACACCTGAAAACAGAGATAACAAAAGGAACTCAGTATTGGAAATTAAAGAAAAGGAAGCAGAGAGAAAAGATAAACGATATGTATATGGAAATGAGGTAAAAAAGTAAGAAATAAATACCTTAGAGGAATAAAGAAAGCGGATATAGTTGATGCAGAAGATTTAAAAACACTTGAAAACAGAGAGAATAGAACAGGGGAAAAAACGTCTCTAATGAAAATTGAAGAAAAGGAAGAAGACAGAGAAGGTAGACGATAAGTATATCACAACGAAAGCAGGAGCAAAGCAAATGACTATAAGCATGAAAGAGAGTACAATATATTTATACGAAGAAAATAAACATCTGAGTATATGGCAGTAGTAAATACTGGGAACAAAACTTAACAGAACCGCCATTACACTGCAAACAAAAGGTAATAATTTGCTATAAACAGGTGTTACACTGCATGATAAGTACCGTGGAATAGAGCGAGTAACCTGCAGACAATCAAAACAACGTATCTCATTAGAAATACTTACCCTGCACTAAAAACAAATTTCTAAATATTCCCGACTAACATAACCTGCAAAAAAAAGGGTTAATAATTAGTAAAAATAAAAACGTAATTTTAAAAAAAGGGAAATAATTAAGGGATAACAATAACAAATAATACATCTTGAACTAAAATTACTAACAAATCTCTGGAAACAAAAAATAGAATACAAATTATAATTTAAAACCTGCAGATAGTCAAAACAAAGTATCTCGTTAGAAACAATTACCTTGCACAAAAAACAAATGTCTAAATATTCCCGACTAATATAACCTGCAGAGAAAAGAGTTAATAATTAATAAAAATAGAACCTTAATTTAAAGGAAAAACAATTAAGAGATAACAATAACAAATAAAACATCTGGAACTAACTATACTAACAAATCTGGAAACGTTTTAAAAAAAAAACCAAATCATAATAAAAAATGAAGCTAAATGTATAGAAACCCTAACAGATATGAGAAGAAAAGAACATTTAAAAATTTTAGAAACTAAAGGGGAAAAATGAAAGAGGGAAAAAAAACACCAAAAGATCTGGAAAGACGAAAACCAGAGAAAAAAAGAACAAAATCAAGTATAAGAAAACATAAACGAAGAACAAAACTACAAAACCAAATGCAGATATCTGATCGCATAAACCTTAATAACAAATCTGAGGGAAAAAAAACATTAACAGATCTAAAAAAAGGAGAATAAAAAACTAAAGAAAAAAACGAACCTAAGTCTATAAAAATACTAACAGATCTAGAAAAGTAGGGCTAAAAAAAACTTAAAAACATAGAACATAACGAAGCAAAAGAACGCACAGAACTGAGAAAATGAAAAAGAAAAACCGAATAAAAAAGGGGAGGAAAACGAAGCGAAATCTACAAAAACACTAACACATACGGAAAAATACACAGGGGAAAAAACGAATCCAAAAATCTTAAAAAAAAAAAACACCCGATCTAAAAAAAGAAAAACGGCAAACAAAATTACAAAACAAATCCAACATAAAAATTAATGCGCACATACCTTACGAACATAATGAACAGGGGAAGGAGGAAAAAATGCACCGAACATGCAACAAAAAGCAAAATGAACCCTATGAAAAGCCTAACCCATTTACGGAGGGAAAAATTGAAATTAACCCCACGAAAAACACAGGGAAACCCAGAAACATAGGGGGAAAAAAACCGAAGCCAAACCTACGGGAAAAAATGAAAAAAAAAAAGAAAAAAAAAAAAAAAAAAAAAAAAAAAAAAAAAAAAACCTAAAAAAGGATTCGTATAAACCTTACGCAAAGGAAAAAAAGGAAGAAGGGGGAAAAATGCACAGAACATGCAAAAAAGGAAAAAAAACCAAAATGAAACCCACCAAAAACCTAACCCATTTACGAAGGGAAAAAAACTGAAACGAAGGCCACTAAACCTTACGCGAAGGAAAAAAGGAAGAAGCATAAACATAAAATGGAGGAAAAACTAAGAAGGAAAACACAATAAAGCAGAGGAAACCATACAGGAGATGAAGCGGATCTGTGAAGAGAAAACAAAGAATGAGAGCCTCGGTGAAAGAGAAATGCAGGCATCAAGGCAGAAATGAAAAAACGAAGAAGCTTCTGGAGGAAGCCAGACAAAGGGCACACGTGTTTCAGTAAATAGCAAGAGAGAGGAAAAGAACAAACCAAAGGAAAAGACGAAAAACCCAAACAGAAACAAAGGGGAAAAAACCAAACAAAGGATAAAACGGTAAAACCACTCAAAAGGACACATACAGTATGAAAAAGACTTGAACAGAAAGAAACAAGGGTAAAATTGGAAATTCACTGTACTTAGTACAGTAACTTTCCGACCTCCTTTAGTAATAGGTATAATATATTATTTAAATATTTATTGAGTTTAAAAATATAAATAATTTTATTAAATTTAGAAAGAATTTTTACATTTATTATGATTTAAAAGAATAAAATAATACAAACAATCAAATGGCCAGCTACTTCTTACTAGTTATATTTAATTAGTGTGAAATAATTTCTTCAAATATAGCTAACGATTTAGCTAATGGTTGGAGTGAAGACCGACTAAATTCTAACTAAGGGCTTGTTTTGAGTGAAAAACTCAAAAAAAGACAACTCGAGTTACAACTTTATTCGAGTTCATGTTCTTTTAAGTTTAAACTCGAGTTTAAACTCGAGTTCAAACTCGAGTTTATGACTAAAACTCGAGTTCAAGTTTCCCTTTCAACTCGAGTTCAGAAACTCGAACTCAAATTAATGAACAGTATTTTTTCTATTCTTAAAAATGCTATAACTTTTTCTTTTTAATTTTGATTGAGATGACTTTTTTTCTATGCGTTGACAACGAAAAGACGAATAAAACCCGACTTATATACCCTATTAAAATTTTTCATCAGTATTGAGTTTTTATTAAAATACTATCTAAATACAAATTCAAGTTTTGACTTACTCAAACACAAACTCAAAAAGATTTTTATCTCAAATCATAACTCAAATGTACACAACTAAACACAAACTCAAGTTACAAGTTCACCTCAAATTCAACTCAAGAATTATACTCAAGTTAAACTCTAAAAGAACAAGCCCTAAATCATTAACAATTTTAACTAAAAACATAAAATAACTAGCATGATAAGAGTTGCTCTAAGAGATTAAATTAAAGATTTTAGATTTTAAAAAGCTATCCTCCAATCTCCGATGTTACAAGAAGTTTCCGGAATATGAAAGAATATCCCAAAATCATAACATGTGAAAATTCAGAGAAAATATAACGGAAAACGTTAGAATTTCTTTTTATTTACATTAAAACTTGATCAAAATTCATAATTATGGTGCTCCATTGCTTTGTGAAATTTTTTTTAATAGAGCCTCAAAAATAAAAACGAATGATTTGCAGGAGAAAAATATTCAACGAACAAATATGAGGTGTACATAAGGGTATTTATAGAACTATTTTTAATTTTAAAAATTAATTTTTAAATATATTAGGGTGTCTTAATAAAAACTTAGGGTGTTAATAAAATTTATAATAAAAAAAAGGGAGTTGGAGCCTTTCAGTTTATTTAAGCATGTCATACAGGGCACATGCCAAAGAGTTGGGTTTTATTGTTGGCTTATTTGACCTGGTCTAAATTTACAAGTTTAGTAAAATATTAGAGAAAGAAGACAAATATCTCTCAAAGTACATGAATTTAAATTTTTACTTCTCACTTTTGATTAATATTCTTTTTAATTAAAGAACTATATTAGTCATAATTACTATTCTTTTTAGTTAAATAATTATATTAATAAAAAAAATATTAAGCAAGATTCAAAAATAAGGGTAAAATCCAAACTTATATGCAAGAAAATTACTTCATCCCATTTTTGTTGATGCATCAAGGAAATACTTAATCAATGCTTTGTAGATCTTTCGGCTTATAAAAATCTTAAGAAAGCAACAAGAACTAGTGGGAAAATTATGATGGTAATAAAGCGCCCCTCTAGTAAACATATCCGATCGAAAAAATTGAAACAACCAAAATTCTATACAAACCATGACTGCTAAAAATCAAAATAAAAGCATCACGCGATTAAGCAAAAAGAAGACAAATATTTTATAAAAATATATGAGTCTTGTTTTTATTCCTTACTCTTAATTAATATTTTTTTAGTTAAATAATTATATTATTAAAATAGTATTAAATAAAAATAAATAATAAAAATATAGACCTATGCAATTTAAAGATAAATTCAATAATTTTCTCAATAATTAATATAATAATTTACAATCGCATAAAAATAATAACAACGAAAATATACATCCCACACATATATTACAGCCAACATATATAACTTAAAATGCCGACTCTATGATAAATATTTATCATGCAAATCAAAATACACATACTAATCACATGAATAGAGCTGGGAAAAATGTTTCAGAAAAGAATTTAACATAGTGAAATAAGTTTTCAAAAGAGTAGTACTAAGGATATCAATTCTAATCTTAAATTATTTTGTACCAACTTATACAGCATAAAGCTAACATCTTTTTATTGATAGATGTAGTTGCTTATTATTAATTGACATTGTAATCTTATAAACAACTGTCAATACATAAGTTGATATAAAAAAGTTAGAATTAGATTTGGTCTCTTTAGCGTTATTCTTTTTAAATTTTCTAAAACACTCAGGATGCGACTCCTAATGCTATATAAAATAATCATTCAATATATTTGTTCATACTTATTTGACAATAGCAAATCTACTGTTAGGATTGATGCTTATAAAAATTGTTTTGTAATCCTATTATAACATTGTGAGAAGTGAAATATTGCATTTAATTAATAATGAAGACTTGTATTTTGTTGTCCTTTATATTTATGAGCAAATATCATAAAATTACATTTCACAAAGACCTCATGTGGGCATGCGCCATTGCCAGTAAAGGTAAGGTTGGCAATTTCTAATTTGTTGTCGGTTTTGAAAATGATTTTCTATGCGAAAGTGTGTATCTAGCAGATCATGTACAATAAAAAGTTTTGACAAACTTTTGAGATACTCTATAGATTATATTAATTTATGCGCGAATAAATTAATCAAATTAATTTTTGAATAAATTTACCTAGCGATCGATTAAGTCGATAACTTGAGTTATTTGACCACAAACGTTCCTCGCTCCAAACTTCTTTAGAATAACCGAATCTTCATCATCAATTCTTTGAATTTATGAAGACGTATGTGTGAACACACCTGCAAAAAAAACAGGACTAACAAATAAACACTCAAGTATTCTACGAACACCAACACATGCATGACATGAAATTTGGGAGAATTTTTTCTTTCCATACTCTATAAATTTTGACCACACTATGCCAGGGAGAGCAAAAATTGTATTCTCTAATTTTATGTAATCTTCTATATATAGAGTAGTAGTCAGATTTTCAGAAAAAGTCTTGTCCTTATATCTAAGATAAAGTTTAATAATTATCTCCCACTTCTAATTGATTTTGGAAACAAATCCCCTCTTTCTCTTATCCACAAGGGCCAGCCACCACAGGGATATTCCCCCTGTAGTTGGCGCAAATTATAGACAGGGAAGGAGAAAAAATTCTCTTTTATCCTGTAGTCCAATTTAGACACAAATTCAAATTATAATTTAAGTCAAACTTATTTTAATTTGAATTTCAATTAGACAACTTATCAAATAAGTCAATTGGATAACTTAGTGAAGAGAGTAAACAATTGAATCTCAGAGGGATTGTCACTGTGGCGTGTATACCATGAGGACTCCTCCACATATGTGTTTCAAAATTTAAATTAAAATAATCACAGTATTTAATTTATAATTAATTCTCAATTAATTATTCTTGAGTGTTCTATTTAGAATTCTATAATTTTAAAATTTCAATTTTATCCTTGGTGTCATGTAGGATTGCAAGGACGATGCGATGACTCATAGACCTATAATTCTGAACTCTAATAAAATTAATAATTAATTTAAATTCTTTCATTAATTCTAAATTCTAAAAGTTACACTACTATAAACTTAGAATTTCATTCTCGCAATAATAGATATAATTTACTTCTAAACTGTGAAATGTCCATTTGATATAGTCATTACATATAGATAAATCATCCATAAATAATTTATAATTAGAGCTAGGTGAAATACGTTAACATCTATAATTACATCTTTATCCTTTAGTACCATTGATTCTCTAATGGATAGTGACTCAACAAACAAATTCATGAATCGGAGCTCCTATTAGTCTAAGTACCGAATCAATCCTAATGGATCCCATCTCATGTATTAACATTCCCAGCTACTCACTTCATTTTGTCTCCAGAATACAAGGAATATGATTCAACATCTCAGAATCTGTACCGTACTGTGTCTGTCCCGGGGGTACCTCGGGGGTGTCCTCGGGGTGCCCCGAGGCTATCCCGGTGCTGCCCCGGGGTTGTCCCCTATCCCGGGGCTTTCCCGGGGATGCCCGGGGTTGCCCTGGGGGTGCCCCGGGGCTGTCCCAGGGCAGCCCCGACGCTG
>NW_010374042.1:381944-429738 GCF_000414095.1 Morus notabilis | reverse complement strand
TTCCCCGGGGCTGTCCTAGGGGGTGTCCCAGGGTTGCCCCGTGGCTGTCCCGGGGCTGTCCCAGGGGGTGCCCCAGGGCTTCCCCTGGGGTGCCTCGGGGCTAGCCTGTGACTGTCCCGGGGGTGTCCACGGGGCCCTGGGGTTGTCCCGGCGCTTCCCAGGGCTGTCCCGTGGGTGCCCCGGGGATGCCCGGGGTTGCCCCGGGGGTGCCTCGGGGCTGTCCCAAGGCTGTATCGGGGCTTTCCCGGGGTTGCCCCAAGGGTGTCCCGGTACTGTCCCGGGGATGCCCCGAGGCTGCCCCGGGGATGCCTCAGGGCTGTCCCGGGGCTTTCCCAGGGTTTTCCCGTGGGTGCCCTGGGGATGTGCTGAGGATGTCCTAGGGCTGCCCCGGGGCTGTCCCGGGGCTGTACCAGGGATGCCCAGGGTTGCCCCGGGGCTGTGCCGCGGGTGCCCTGGGCTGTCTCGGGGCTGCCCTTGGGGTGCCCCATGGCTGTCCCGTGGCTGTCCCGTGGGTGCCTCGGGGGTGTCCCGGGGTTGTCCAGGGGGTGCCCCTGAGCTGTCCCGGTGCTGTCCCGGGGATGTCCCGTGGGTGCCCCGGGGCTGTGGCGGGGATGCCCCGGGGTCGCCCTGGGGGTGTCCCGGGGCCACCCCGGGGCTGTCCCGGGGCTGTACCAGAGATGCCCAGGGGTGCCCCGGGGCTGTGGCGGGGATGCCCCGGGGTCGCCCTGGGGGTGTCCCGGGGCCACCCCGGGGCTGTCCCGGGGCTGTACCAGAGATGCCCAGGGTTGCCCCGGGGCTGTGCCACGGGTGCCCCGGGCTGTCCTGGGGTTGCCCCTGGGGTGCCCTATTGTTGTCCCGTGGCTGTCCCGGGAGTCCTCTGAGGTGTCCAGGGGGTGCCCGGGGGCTATCCCGGTGCTTCCCTGGGGTTGTCCCGTGGGTGCCTCGGGGCTGTCCCGGGGATGCTCGGGGTTACCCCGGGGGGTGCCCCGGGGCTGTCCCGGGGCTGTCTCAGGGATGCCCTGGGGCTGCCCCTGGGATGTCTTGAGGCTGCCCCAGGGCTACCCTGGGGCTGTACTGGGGTTGCCCCGGGGGTGTCCCTGGGCTGTACCGGGACTGTCCCGGGGCTGCCTTGGGGTTGTCCCGGTTCTTCCCCGGGGGTGCCCTGGGGCTGTCCCGGGGCTACCCCGGGGGTGTCCCAGGGCTGCCCCGGGGCTGTCCCATGGCTGTCCTGGGGGTGCCTCGGGGGTGTCCCGGGGTTGTCCAGGGGGTGCCCCTGGGTTGTCCCAGGGCTGTCCCGTGGGTGCCTCGGGGTCGACCTGGGGGTGTCCTGGTGCCGCCCCGGGGGTGTCCCGGGGCCGACCCGGGACTGTCCCGGGGCTGCCTGCGGGGATGCCCTATGACTGTCCCGGCGATGCCCCGGGGGTGCCCCAGGGCTGTCCCGGCGATGCCCCGGGGGTGCCCCAGGGCTGTCCCGTGGGTGCCTCGGGGCTGTACCGGAGCAATCAAAAGTGATAAATCCATAAATATGAGTCTTCTAATAACTTAAGATTAAGATCATTATATATGTGACTATCGATATACTGAAATAGAATTTTTATGCTTAACAGAAGTTGTCAGAAATTTATATTATTTCTGTGTCTCGGTTCCACACAATCTCATTATGCGTAATGCACTCATTGAATATCCTGTCATATTAACAGTGTAGATAACACAATTTCATTTTAAATGGGAATGACATGTATTAATAGTGTTTTAAATAAAGATTCTGAGCTTTAATTAAATTCATTACGAACATAGTTTTGATTATTATTTTTAAATATTATCCTCTCGCAAATAACATTTATATACAATATTTAAGATCACATAAATAATCATAAAATTTTTAATGATATTTATAAAATATTTAATAATATATACACATAAAATAATAAATAAACTTTTTTATTAAATAAATAATAAATATTATGTTACATATCGTATTTTTAAAATAATATTCCCAACATTTGTACCTAGCAGCATAAGTATGCGTCTAAGTAACTCTTCTTTGGGAGTTTCTCTCACCTCATTTATTTTACCAATTCAAATTTTTAATTTTAAATTTTTACAATAAAAAACTTTCAAAAAATGTCACATTAATTTCTTTTAACTATTACTCATTGTTTTGAGCTACCCGTAGTCCATGTAAAAAACGGATATGACTGGGTTTTTATTATATGCTATAAACCTGCACCGCGTTGCGCCAGAGTCCCCTGTCCTCTGTCCAAAAAAGTTGTTTGAGTCCTTGTCCAACAAATGAAAACAAGCCACGTCACTTGGCGTTGACGTGACAGAACATTTAACTCCCTCTATCTCTTGCTAAAAAAAAATTATCTCTCTCTACCATCAACTTTTTTTGTTTTTTTTTCTTTTTCTTCTTCTCTCTCTTTTTTTTCCCTAAAAGTTCATCTGTCTCTGTTGAGTTGTCTCCTTCTCTCTCTTGCGGTGGTTGTTACAAATTTGCAAGAGACAATGATATTTTTATTAAGAACCAAATCACCATCACGCTTTAAAAGAATTTCTTCCTTTTCTGAATAGATGTTGAAGAGTTCAAAACGAACCTGAAAAACCTCATTTTCCCTTCTCAGTTACATTTTTCTTTTTTCAATGTTCATCCATTTGGATTTAGTTTCTTCACTCATATAGTTTCTAGCAAAAATTAAATTCTTCACCCATATTAGAAATCCACATTCAGAAACATATTTCCTAAAATATAATTTATGGAGAAAAAGCACTGAAGAATTTGCTTCCTCCTTTACCCTAAAAAAAATCGCATCCAACAATTGATTAGGACCCCATGTCTGAGAGATGCAGGGCCAGTAGTTTCTATCCAAAAAATAAATAAATAAGTTGAATCAATTATGGATTCTCTCCGCGTATTAGTTTAGTTGATGGAGAGAGAAAGAATGCTAAACGATAACTTGCGTGAATGGCTTAATTCCACGTCAATAGATGTATCGTTTTTAAGTTATATTATATATAATGTTATATGTACATTTTACAGTTTAGCCTTGTGGAAAACACGGAGTAGGGTTTACTCGGCGGCGGAAAGGATTTAAGCCAAAAGATGTGTTAGTCTGTCAATTAATTACGCCAACGACAATATTCTCCACACCATATCAACACTGAATCCAAGTGCAAGTTACACAAACTTACTGATTTATGGTGGCGTAAGAATAACCGTAGGCGCGGGTTGGCTAGAAGGCCGAGGGAGTAGAGATTATTTATCGAGAAAGGAGAACACGAAACCCTTTTCCCCGCGTCGAAGAGGTGCCGACGTTTTTCTCTCTTCTGATCGCACTTGTATATCTTCATTTAGGTGCCGTAGAATCCCTATTATCGGTAGTTCAAAATAAGAGGAATTATGGGAGAATCGAGTCCGTTCACTTCGCTGATTCGAGTTTATAATTCGAGTTGAGATGTGATTTTGTGTGAGAGCTTTTTACTGTAGCAAAAAAGTTAGAAGTGACTGTTTATTAGAACTTTTTGCTGTAGTAAAACTCGAATTCTAAACTCGAATCGACGAAATGAACAGGGTCTTAGCCTCCGTCACTAGGTTTTCTGTTCCCTCACTTTTAGAGAAAAGTAAGTCATGGTCAAAAAAAGGTTGGAAGGGTAGTAGAATATCAAGATAAAATTCGTCGACTAAGCTACGAATGAGTCAGCAGATTTGTTAATGTCAAATAGTAAGAAACAAATATATTGAATGGTTATTCAATATAGCATCGTGAGTCCAATTTTGAAAGTTTTACAAAAATTTTGAAATCTTATTCTGTTGCTTTAAATTGTTTTTTGAAACATTTTTCTAGTAACAGTTTGTGGATTTGTTATTGACTAAAAAATCAAGCCCTCAAAAATATAAATTTATAAGCATATTGTTAGTTAATTTTTTTAACATTTCACCAAAGATTGTGTTGATATTACTTGTATAGGGAATAGGAAGAAAATGATGGTAAATAAAGAGACTAAGAAGTTTATAAAGTTATTAGATATAATGAACTAAAGTTCTTATTTACGTGTCTTATGTGTTTTGTGATTAATAAAAATTATGTCATAATACATTTATGGATTTAAATGCCATGGGTCCCTAAACTTTGTAATTTTTGGCATTTAGATCCTTATTTTTAGAATTTCGATACTCAAGTCTTATATGTATTTTTGTTGGCATACTCAACTATTTTTAGAATCTGTTGGCATTACTAGTCCCCATTTTAAGAATTTAGACACCTAGGTCTACAAACTCTTTTTGTTGATACCTTTAGCCCCATTTAAAGAATTTGGACATTCAGGTCCACAAACTCTTAATGTGTTAGTTTTTGGTTTAGTTTGCTAGATTTTGTGTTAGAAAAAATAAAAAATTTATCGTTAAGAGTGTATGAGTTTGAATCTTTACCCATTATTCTTGATAAATACTATTTTATTAGTGTAATTATTTGACTAAAAAGATTATGAATTAAGAGTAAAAGGGTAAAAATTATGACTCATGCACTTTCAAAGGGTATTTGTCAATATTATCTTTTGTGTTATGACAGTGTTTTGTGTGGTCTTAGTGCTGCGGGCCTCTCGATTTCAATCAATTGGATTTAGCCATCAACTAGAAAAAATTTATTAAAGAGTAGTGTGCATACTCGATCTTTAGTGTATCTTAATGAGTGTCTGCCCTTAGAATTTAGTACACGCTTCTTCTCTTTAAACGTTTTAGTCAAATTTACTAACAGATCTAGTTATTCTATTGGGGTCATGATTTTCTTGTAGTTTATGACTATTCGATTTGGAATTGGTGTTTGTACTTTCTTAATTTGAAATATTTTATCCTATTCTAGAAAAATGGGATTTAAATTACAAAAATTAATAATCAGCACTAACTTACTAAAAATATAGGTGGAAGATAACGTAAAACAGACAACAAATAAAAGCACTTGTGGTAAATATCTTATCTAAAAAAAAAACACTAACAAACAGTTGCAAATAAAATAATAATAATAAAAATCCTTTAAAGGTAAAAATAAAACTCTAAAATATATATGGTATTATGCACATTTGCCCCGTGAATTTGTAGGGCTTTACAACTTGTCCATGAATTTTAATTGTAACAATTTACCTCTTAAATTTAGAAAATTGTTGCAATATCCTCTATTTTACTAATTTTATTTTGATTTTTTTGTTAGATTTAAGAGATAAGAGTAGAAAAATTGAGAAATTTATGTAATAATTAGATTTGGGATGTTAAATTTTTTTTTTATCGAACGTGACATGATCACTATCAAAGTAGAATGCATTATAACACCTTTATAAGTTTTGATGGTAAATTACTAAAATTAAAAATTTAATGGGCCAAATTTTGCTATACCCTACAAATTTCGGGACGAATGTACATAATACCCATATGTATTTTACAAACATCTCAGTCTGGGTTTAAGTGCATTTTTTGAAAAAAAAAAAAAGAGAAAAAAAAAGAAAGAAAAACCCTAGAGCGCATCAGTGGCACCGGCCCCAATCCCCAGCCGTCGAGTTGTGGAGGCCGTTAGCCAGTCAGCCAGCCCTCCTTCCGAGCCCATTTCAAGCCACCTTTAACTGTAAGCCAATCTCTACCACGGTTGCCTTTCTGTTTGTGTTGTTATCATCATTTTTTTTTGCGTAATTTCTTTTTATATTATTTGTTTGAATTTGGGATTTTGTGGTGGTTATATATATATATATATGTTCGATGGGTCGATGATCAGGAAAGCGTAGAATAGAATAGCTAAATGAATATTTGGTTTTTATCGTTGTAGGAGCTCTCAAAATGGGGTTACCTGCGAAGCGATTGAGAAAAGCACATGACAGTGACAATGAGTTTGATTATTATGATGATGAGCTCAATGTAAGTCACGTATTTTTTTTTGTCGATTTGTATTGAATAGTTCTTTAATTTACATCGATTCTTTTTCTTGTTGATTGAAAATACATACATATATGTGTATATATATGTGTGTACGTGTGTGTATATATATAATGTAGTCAGAACATGAAGAAGAAAAAGAAGATGATGATGATGACGACGATGACAGTGTTGAGGTTGAGAGCGAAGCTGAGGATGATAGCGATGGTCGGGGCAATGCTGATGTTGATGATGATGATGAAGAGGAGGAAGATCAGTCGGAAGACGAGGAGGAGGAAGAAGAAGAAGAAGAAGAAAATAGTAATGGACGGAATACATTGAACGATGATGCTGAGATGCATGAACTTGAGAAAGAATATATGAATCTTTGTAACCAGGAGCGGTAGGGCTTCTATCGCCATTTTGCCATTTTCCCCTCTTTGTTTTTCACTTTTCGACGTTTACTTGTTTGCCTAACATGTGTCATAAATAAAATATGAGAATTGTTACTTGCATCAAAGGATTTATGTTAGCTCGTTGAAACGATCGTATTTAGTGGATCACACACCCTTTTTCCCCTCTTCCAATCAGGGATATCTTACAGAATTTGAAGCATCACAAGGGCGAAGATATTCTTAAAGGGCAAGCAGTGAAAAATCAGAAGGTGTGATCTCCTGTGTTTTACTATTATATAGTCTTACTTGCTTACGTTAGGCACGAAATTGGTTCAATTTTCTGTATGTATAATTTCCGTTTGTTGGTTGAATTAATCTCCGTTTCTTGACCTTATAATAATTTTAGATATTCTTCAATGTATTTTTTTTTTTGTTATGTTGAAATTTTTTTTCAATTTAGATCCTTCATCCTTGGTATTATGATCTCATAAATGAATAATCTGTGGGGTTAAATTTTGATAGCAGAAGAAGATTGAGGCTTCCAGTTATACATCTTTTTTCTGGTTTTTCTACCGCCTTTTAATGTATATATACATTGACATACTTATTACCCTTTTACTCTTTTTTGTATTATTTTGTATTGTAAAAGGCTTTATGGGACAAAACTCTTGAGTTAAGATTCTTGCTTCAAAAATTATTCTCCAGTTCAAACAGATTACCACAGGTATGCTTTGTCCGTTGATTCTTAGTTATGCCGATTCTGGATGTTTAAACATGTTTAAGCAGTTACCCATCTGATACTGTTTGTAGGAGCCTATGAGGTCTTCATTTTGTGATTCCGACGAGACTGTACATGTAGCGTATTCTGACCTAATTACATCGTCACAGAAAACTTTAGATTCTCTGTTGGGACTACAAGAGGTACTAAAAAGACTATCATATACCTTATGGTTTCTTGTCGTCTGTCTTCCTTCCTATGACATGAAAATGTGTTTGTTCTGTTTCATGAATATTGTCACATGCTCAATTCATGTTCCTTTTATTATTTCAGGCTTTACTTGAAAAGAATCCTTCTATTCTGCAAGCCACATATGGTAAGTATGTTTTATTGGTATGGTGCATAAATATCATTCATCATAAGAACGGGAAATTGGGCAGAATTTGTAAAGACTTATTGATACTTTATTTCCTTGTATTCTTTTGAAATGTTCAGATGCAGCCAAAGGTACCCATTAGAGAGGAGAATTTAACCAAATATCACTGATGTGCTGCATCATTCTTTTCCATGTGTTCAAATCGTGACTTGTTCCTTCTGCTATAGTTATTTGCTTTGAGTTAGACCTTAAATGATCAGTACTCTCTGGCTTTATTTCTTATTTGGATTATCCTCGACTTCATGTCCATGATGTAAAATGTCATTGCTTTTACTTTTATTTTGTTTTTTTTTCATTCTTCAAGTTCATGAATTCTCCTTAAAGAAGGAAGCTCATGCATGGATATTGACATGGCTTTCTTGTTCTGACGTGTTTCCTGTTTCAAGGTAAGCCTGGACAATCCTCCAAGCATTCAAAATCTTCAAAAAGTTCTGATGTGAAGAATGACGAAGATTGGTCTCGAATATCTCAATTGCATGGAAGGTAGGCAATCTTTTGGATATGCTCTTGCTTTGTGTTTTAGCTAAACTTATGCAAACGTGAAGATAAAGTTTTAAATAGTTTATAAGATGTCTGTGATTCATTAAGCAAGCAAGAATGCTCCCCTGCAGTTCCCGTTTCTATTTTTCGGGAACCTTGGCTCAGTCTATAAGTTGTCATCCTGGAAGTGAATATTGTCACCTATTTGTTTGTTTGTTTTTTATTACTTTTTTTTCCCCCAAGTGCACTATATCTAACATATTTTTTGTCATATACAAATGTTTCAAGCTGCCTAAAATGCCCTTTATGGATTTCCACGTGTATACAGAAGTTCATATCAAAGAATTGGTGGTCATGATTTACTTCCTAAAATGTTTATTGGTGGTCAGGATTTACTTCCAAAAATGGTTACTTAGGGACAGGACCATTTGGGTTTGTATGTTCAATAGAGGGTATCCAAATGAACATACAATGCATTTATGTACTATCCACGTTGTAGAAAATTCCTATCAGAGTAATATTTATGCTTACATACTCATGTTGATTCTCTGACTACTTCCATTGCAGCCACGTCCCATTATTTGTTTAACACTTGCTCCATGTGTATTAACATTGCCATACTGCAATTATTGCACATGTTTAGTTTCATTTGAGAACTTCCATGTTCTATTTTGTAGAATAACACCTTTCCGGAATAAGTCTGTAGACAAGTGGCAAAAGAAGACTCAGGTGATGACCGGAGCTGCTGCTATTAAAGGCAAACTTCATGCATTTAATCAGGTATAGCCCTATGATTGAACTTACAACTGTGCTGCCTGGCTTGAGGCATGACGGAATTCAATTTTTTATTTGTCTACTTGCAGAATATTAGTGAACAAGTTGCTGCTTATATGAGAGATCCAAGTAGAATGATCAAGCAAATGCAGCTAAGAAGATCAACAGTTTGTGTATTCGGGACAGTAAGTGAGGCTGAGTTTTCATTTTATGTTGATTTAAACAATAGTGGGAATCTCATAGTACGCTGATCTGGTACTTATAAAAATCTAAAGCTTCGTTCGTTTCACTCGTTCGAGTTAAAAAGTGAATTCATGTGAGAGAAAACACTAGCTGAAAAGGCTGAATTTGAATTTTTGTGAGAGAAAACACTGTAGCAAAAATTTGAGTTGTGATTCAAACTAACGAAACGAACAGGGCTTAAAGTTTTCCTTACCTTATTTCTCTGCTGCCTTTTGATGGCAGGTTCCTAATGGAGAAGCTAATCCAGAGCGAGAGGTAATTCTACTTCTTTGGACACACCTGACTTAATTAAGCAATGCTAACAATAAAATTCTGTTCTGAAAGCGGAAGTATATATGTGAAATACAATGAAAAAGAAATTCAAAATGAGAAAACGCTTGATATTGTCAAATTCGTTTTATATTTCTACAAAATTAATTATTTATATACTATATTCAGTAATAAATAATGTGATAGCGGTGCTCAAACAAATTAATCCTTTTACTCGTAGGAAGCGCTTTCTGATGGTGGTGCACAAGCTGATGGTGACCCTGAGCTTTTAGATGATTCTGAGTTTTACCAGCAACTACTTAAGGAGTTTTTTGAGTCAATTGACCCAACATCTAATGGTAAAATCATGTGCCATCTTATGCCTTTTTACTTGCTGCCTGTATCATGCATTTCTACTCGATCTTTAAAATTTATTAACTTATGAGAAATGCTATTGTTCACGAAACATTCATAACTTGAACTTCACGAATTAGTAATCCGCAAGTGCAAGTCACGTACACAGAAAATCATCCTGAAGACTGAAGAGAGTAGGGACTGTGACAGGTGGGAGATTGTGGAAGAAAGTTTTGGGAAGTTTGTGTATGCTTATGAAAAAAAAAAAAAAGAAGAAATAAAAAACTTTTTTTAATGGAAAGATCTCTGTTCTATTAAGAGAATAACGAGTGTAAACTTATAAAATAGTTTTACAGATCTGCTTCTTTGTTTTTTTTTCCCTTTTTTCTTTTTATCATTTTTAATTTATCCATTGAATAAAAGAACCACACACCAGATTAGATTAGAAACAATTGAGGTTTATTGGATTTTTAATTTCTTTTTTTCTTTTTTTGCCGGATTTTGGTTCCCCAAATATTTATCCTATTTCCTCAGATCTGGGTCTACTTGGCCAAGACAACAAAGGATGAAAATTAAGAAGGCCAAAAAAAAAAAGTAGTGGCCATGACCCAGTTTAGATAATGGCAAGGATTCTCTTGCTCGCATTTCTTTTTGCTGGAAACACTTTTGGCATTTTGTGAGGTGGCCATGGTTTTGATTTTGTGTGCAAGGCAGGGGCCGCGGATTAAGCGAATCAAACGAAAAAGAAGGAAAAGCACTGACCTTTTTTTTAATTTTTCTTGTATGCCTTTTGTGTCCACGTGTCATTATCTAATGTTGCTACAATTGCATTCGTGATTTTTGATTTATGAAAAATCGTGATTTGTAGCATTGCTCTTAACTTACTGTAGTTCAGATACATTCGACAGTAACCTGACTTATGCAAAGTTGAATTATCCTTGTATATACTTTGACAGGTATTATTTTAGGTCTTATTTTTCAGTACTTCTAAAAAGTCTACTTAGTTCTCTGAGAAGCATTATCATGATGTTATGTTTGGAGTTAATCACGAATTACTGGCATTACAGAATACAATATAATAGTAATTTGATGATCTTCATTTTTCTCTTTTTCAACTGCCCACAGAGACGGCCTTATATGCTGTGAGAAGGTTTCAAACGAAGAAAAGGAAGATTGTGGATAGACGTGCCTCAAAGGGTCGCAAGATAAGGTTTTAACAATTCGTTTGTTTCCCATCTGTTGAGCCGCTAAAAGTTTGACAGTATGAGTATGCAACTCTAATTCCAAGTTCTTTATACTGACTCACATGGCGGCGAGTTGTCATTTGGTAGATGCAAATTTTTAATTTTTATTGTAGTGATAATTGTTTAAACACCTACTAATAAAAAGAGCGACTATTCACGTGCCACTTTGGTTGGTATAAAAAATCTGGCATTAGAGTTGGGACTCTCTGGCATTATTTATGTCGAGTAAATGGGAATCTGGTGCATTTTTTCATTTTTAGTAGAATTTTCTCTTAGTTCTCCTGTGTTGTAACTTGTACTATTTCAGGTATCATGTTCATGAAAAGATTGTGAACTTCAAGACTCCTTTGCCAGCATGTATTCCTCCAATGGCTCCTAAATTATTCGAGAACTTGTTTGGATTCAAGACCCAGAAGCCAGCTTCTGCAGAATAGTGGTGCTGGCTAGTTTTGTCAGGCTCTGAAATATTTTGTAATATTAACTGTACTTGCATGTAATAATTGCTAGCTTTTATAGTTAACCCTTTTTATTATTACAAATTTTTATAATTGACCTTTTCCATTGCAGGTCAGAGTGATGAGTCCTATCCAAACCGTTGAATTTGTGAAATTTCTGAAAATAGTACGGTCTACATGTAGGACTTAATAAGATAAACAAACCCAAAAGGATTAAAAAAACTAATGGTTAAAACAACCATTCCTATAGGTAGGGTAAATTAATAGTTCCCACCATAAAAATTCCCAAAATAAAAAAGAAGAAAATTCTTAACTGATTCGAGAGATTTATCATCTGTTGGATCTTCAACCAGAGCGAGTTGCATCAAAACACAAGCTGTCGACTTTTTATTATTGCCAAGCAAAACACTAGCATATATTTCTATTATTTTTAAACATTTTTTTTTATAATTATAAAAAATATTAAATAGAATTTAACATATTATATTTATTAAATAATTTTAATTTTTGAATAAATATTTAAAAAAACTTTAAAACTTGGTATGAAAAATAAAATAAATAGGTAGATAATTAAGTTTTATTATTGAGATTATTTTAATAGATTTGGACAACGGCAACATAAATAGTAGTGTAAAAATAACACCTGACATACTTTTAAAATTCTAAGTAACAGTTTTAGAAGTTGCCGGATAAAAATGAATTTCATGAATTACAGTTACATGCTGTAGCTTATTTCTATATATATAACGCTAAAAGTAATCTCTAAAAACAATGCTAATCGAACACAAAACAATTACCCAACAAAGAAATAATAATTAAAAAGAAAAAAAGAAAAATAGCTTGAGATGTGTTATGTTTTGACAAGTGTTAGACTTTCATGTTTCGCGGGTTACTCTATCACCAACCCCTCTCAGCTACAAAACCTAAGCTCCGCCTTACAAAAATTTCTAGAATTTTCGACGGAAACGAAAAAAAAAGAAGGCTAGAGCCTAGAGTCGCCACTGAGAAGCTGTCCTTGAACTTTCTCTCTCTGACTCTACGCGTGTTCGGGTTTCGGTGAGAATCTCTTCGTTTTCTGTAAATTCGTGTAATTTTTTTATGTTATTAATTGATTTTGTGTTTTAATTTATCCATGATTGTTGTGTCGAATTGTTTTGATTTCTGATTTTTGGTTTAGACCTGTTAGGTTTTGTGGTTTCTGTGGTGTATATGCCTGGAAGAAGAAGAAGAAATGCGAAATTGTAGCCCTAGGAAATTGGGGATCTTTGTTTTAAAGGAGGAAGGGTACGATTCGTTTGATCATGTGTTTGGTTGCTGAGAAACTTGAATTAAAAAAGTAGGAATTTTTTTTTTTTTTTTCGTCTTGGAGGTTGTTCTTATTTCTACTGGATGAAAATCAGAGCTTACCTGGGAATTGGTTTTCTGTTAATTAGGGATTTGTTTGTATCGCTTTCTTAGGTTTTCGATTGCAACTAAACACAGGGCTGATGATTTTACTCTTATGTAGTTGAATCATTTCTTTTTTCTTTGTAGTATTATATCACTTGGCTTGGCTACTTTGTTTGATGGATGCTTCTTAAATTGCTGTAAACTTTGTTTGGGCAAATGGGAATGTAAACTTTTTATTATTGCGTAATTGCATTGTATAATCATCTAATGTGGTAAAGGGATGTGGATACATATGCCGTATTGGTTTTTGTATGTGTGGGGTGTAATGCCTATGTTTCAATTTTTCATTGGTTTATAAATTGAGATGCTTACAAAACATATATTTTTAAAAACAAAAGGTGTTTTTTTTTTTTTTTGTTTTGTTTTTGTTTTTGTTTTTTTAATTTTCCATTGGTTTATTTGATAGATAATTGGTTAACATGCACTATGCCTATATCACAATGGAGAGTAAATGATAAATCATAGTCTGAATGGATTGTGAATTTTGGATTATGTGCTGGAGATAATGTAATCTCATTGTCAAATTGCAATTTTAGGGTTAATAATTTGTTGAATTCAGGGTCTACATAGATTATACTAGCTCCTTTCTTAATTGTGTTCCTTGATGTTTTAATCTTTCGTTTGGTCCTAGGATTACTAATAGTGTGCGTGCGGGTTATAAGCAAATTGGGTGAGACAAACATGGGACATATGTGAGTTATGAGGAACAATATATTAGGAATTTCACTTGTATTGTATGTTTATCTTTTAGGATACTTTTTGTTTTTAACATTTTAGTTTTGAATTTAAGATTATATTATCTTCTACAATTATTTAGGATTTAGTTAAGTTCGTCCAATTGTCACGTTTCAATTAATAGATTTCAGAGTGGTGGCTAAATTAATATTGAGATTTCTGGTTTTCTTCAAGTTCTTAAGTTCTCTTTAGAATCCTCTCTTTGCTCTTTCTTTGTCTCTCTAATCTCTTGTACTTCTATTTCTTTACTTCGATTCTATCTTTCTCTCTTGCTCCTACATCAATGAGATTTTTGCAAACCATAAACCAATAGTTTTTTATTAGTAGGCTTTGATTGTTGGATAAGATATCTTATTTCAATGTGTAGAGTTTGCTTATGTAATACATTTATTGGATCTTGAAAATAACATGGCTTTGAGGAAGCTAGCAGTTAAGTGTGTTGTATTAGTGTTGTGTGAATCCGCAAGTGCACAGATCGTACAAGTAATAAAGTGTACCGAAGTACAGATATCGGCCCACAGAGATTGAATCACCAAAAATATATGTTGGAAGTTATGTAATCCACAAATCAAGTAAAGAATGAGTTTGACAAAAATTCTCTAAATTGACGTAATAAAATGGGTACAAAAATAAATGCCGTCAAAAGTGATTAAAAATAGCAAGATTGTAATTATGGGTTGTAAATCAATGATGAAATGAGCTAGGCCTACTAACTTCCCCTCAATTGCAAGTCTAACAAAAAATATTGCTGAAATACTACAACATTTACTACCCCTGTTAACAGAAACTCCTGTTAACAGAAACTCCTTTACTGTATAAAATTCTTCTGAATTAATTATGACTAAGGTTTCTTAAACCATTTTCGGCATATTTCTATGTGAATCTAGCTCTCAGAATGTAGATATAAGCTCAGGTT
This sequence comes from Morus notabilis, assembly GCF_000414095.1. Lineage (NCBI taxonomy): Eukaryota > Viridiplantae > Streptophyta > Magnoliopsida > Rosales > Moraceae > Morus > Morus notabilis. The sequence goes on along the minus strand of NW_010374042.1, from coordinate 415,394 downwards.
TCTTTAAGTTATGCAAGGTGAATAATATATTCCTATACCAGCCACTAATCAACAACTAAGCAAGGTTATTGAACAAGCATCATTCATGTTAGATCCGATTAAAACTAACCCTTCCAGTATTAATCTTAATCTTGTATCCTAAAATTGATGGTCAGTCAAGAATAGAAATAGGCATTAACACACATGAATGAACATGAATAGTACTCTCTTTTTTATTAATCTTAATAGCATCTCAGAAACAAATTGTCATTCTTACAACCTTGGTTCCATTAGTAAACGTAGCTAAAACAAATTAGTTCATAATGAAATTTACAAGATCCAAAGTTCCAGAGTAATCCATGGTGAAATTAATATCCAAATAACAAAAGAGAATTAAGCTAACAGATAGAAGAAAGAATTTTCGGCTGGATCTTGGATCTCTCTTGTCCGGCCTTCCTTCCTTCAGCTCTCTGCCTTCTTTCTTCTCTCACGTCTCTGTACTCTCTTTTTTTTTGGAGGAGAGGTACTCTGTGTATTCTATGTTTTTCTTTTCTGCAGCCGTGCTCTCTTTTTCTCTTTTCTCTCTATATTTTTTTCTCTTTCCTTGGCGACTGCTTTTCTCTCCAGAGAACACTTCCTTCTTAGGGCAACAAAAAGGTTTGAGGTGTCACTTGATGATGTGTGCAGTGGACCACAATGACATGCTTAACCAGCTCACACGGATTTTTTTTTGTCTGCTTTCTCCAAGTAGTGCGCTGATGTCATCCACATGCCAGCTGTTCCCAGAATGCTACAAGAATGCTTTAACATTTTGCCCAAGAATTTCCTGCAAAGTGCACACACAAATCTTAGTCGACTTTCTGCCTCTTTTTAATTCAAAATCCTCCAATTTACTTCATAAAGAGCACAAATACAGAATTCATCCATAGTAAGTGTAAAACTAAAAAAATCTAAGTTAAAACACAAAAGAAACTAGTAAAATCTCTCTTGGTCAAGCAACTTTTGTGCTAGAAAACCATTAGATAACTCTAATTTCTTAGAGTTATCACACCCCCAAACTTAGAATGTTGCTTGTCCTCAAGCAAATCACAAACAAAAACAGGAACAAGAAGAATGAGCTAAAACAGAAAAACAAGTGCAAACTTTGTGGATGAATTCTCAAGAGATTTGCCCTCATTAGATAGGTTAAAAGCACAGCTTAAAGAGAAACATCATTGTCAGCCAAGTGTTGATCCTAAATTCAAAAAGATTGCTTCTTCTCTGCTTGGACCTTTCTTGTGTGTGTGTGAACAACCAAGTGCCAAATCATCAATGTCAAATTAGTTGGGACTAAGCGCAGATGCTCTACATCAAGTGCTTCTCATTACAAGTTCAAACCCCATAAGCTTGCTTTTCAAAACTCTCTCCACTAATTTAAATCAACACACCACCAAGGATCAATAGGACTTTACACACTCTAGGACCTTGCAAGCACAAATAACATTCCCAAATCACACCCCCAAACTTAAGTTTTGCTTCCCCTATCCACCATATCAACTTATATATATATATATATTTGTTTTTTGTTTTTGTTTTTTTTTTAACTACCAAGAGATGGCACACTTGTCTTTTTACACAAGTGCCAACATTGATCATGAAGACACCCGGTTACTCAACAAGATGCAATTCAAGGCGCTATTTTTTTTTTTTTTTTGCTTGCTCTTGTTTTGGTCCACCATTTGACGCAAAAGTGAGCATAGGGCTCATGCTCACTCTTGGTTACTAAGCATTCCACAACAACGGAGCAAAGTTTTTTTTTATTATTCTTTATTTATTTATTTATTTTTCAAGAATAGTATGCTCAACATCGAAAGCTCCCCCTACCCCTAAACTTAAAACCAACATTGCCCTCAAGATTGGAAAAGAGCAAGTAAGGTACCGAAAAACATGCGTATGGGTGAGAAAGAACGAAGTTTATTAAAAGGCTAGGCTAATAAAATATGGCGGTTAACAAAGAAAGGGGAGAAGTAGGCTCAACGGGGTAAAACTAGGGATATGTTGAATTAAGGTTGGCCACAAAGCTCAAACGGTCCAAAGATAGCCTAAATCACTTCCTTGGTAAGGTGTTAATCTCAGATTTTGCCTCAAAAGTTCATCAAGCAAGTTCTAGTGTTTATAAATTGTTTATGTGGAATTGAAGCACATGCACAAGATCTTACCCTAAGGATGCACGGAATCAGTAACACAAGGTGGAGTGCATGATAGGAGAAAGGTCACAAGCCAAGACATAAGCAATCCGAAGAATCGAAAACCAACACGCGGTGAACATCACATTTGTCTAAAGGCTGGACCTAACCCATTCAATTTTCATCATATGATCAAGAGAAATCACCACAAAGTTGACAAAACAAAACAAGAAAACATGGAAAACCGCTCCATTTCCTGATTTTCCGGGGCAGAATGTGTCTCGGAACTGTCTTAGTCAGCTCGCACAGGCACGCCCTTCCCTTTTCTTGCCTTGCTCTTGAACGACATTGTGGTGTGCTGACTAGATAACTGAACGGTGACCACCCTCTGTTCTTGACTGCCCGTGAAAGAACTACCCCCTAAACTTACTACTCACTGAAACCCAACTCTGCTTTTTTTTTTTTTTTTTTTAATTCAAGTCCTCAAAGCCTAGATTCACTCCAACACTGACAAACACGTAAATACACTTTTTTTAAATAAAAAAAAACTCTCGACACACACTCACGGTGATGACAGAAAATACCTCCAAATCTCAACACATCTAAGTATATTCCACTAGCCAAAACAGACAATCAATGAGAAGGTAAGAAATCACCGCTACCTTTGTGTCCGCGGTGTGCTCTACCCCCAAAATCAAGATGCGATGCGCCGAGAGGATGCCTCGCTGAAGATACGAGGGATGAGTGAGGCTTTAGTGGTGAGATTGATGAAGATGGCGGAGATGGCTGTGATGGCTTGGGCGTGCGATGATGGGAGGAAGAGATAAGCGGCGGTCTAGAATGGAGGAGTGGAAAGTGTAAGTGGGTCGTTTGAAAAAAAATGAAGAGAGGAGCACAAATAAAAGGGTGAAATTAGGGCTTCAAGAAGCTGCTGAGTGAGTTGTCGTTTTGTTATTTTTTTATTTCCTCTCTATATTTTTCTCTCTTCCCTTGGCGTCTGCTTTTCTCTTCAGAGAACACTTCCTTCTTAGGGTAATAAAAAGGGCTGAGGTGTCATTTGATGATGTGTGCAGTGGACCACAATGACACCTGCTTAACTAGCTCACACGGATTTTTTTTGTCTGCTTTCTCCAAGTAGTGTGCTGATGTCATCCACATGCTAGCTGTTCCCAGAATACTGCAAGAATGCTTTAACATTTTGCCCAAGAATTTCCTACAAAGTGCACACACAAATCTTAGTCGACTTTCTACCTCATTTTAATTCAAAATCCTCCAATTTACTTCATAAAGAGCACAAATACATAATTCAGCCATAGTAAGTGTAAAACTAGAAAAATTTAAGTTAAAACATAAAAGAAACTAGTAAAATCACTCTTGGTCAAGCAACTTTTGAGCTAGAAAACCATTAGATAACTCTAATTTCTTAGAGTTATCAATTAGCAGCCTCCTCATCATTAAGAATATCTGAGCCGTTGACTAGGTCATGACACTCAGGTTCACAAATACAGTAGAATTACGTATACTCCATTTGGATTTAAATTTTGACAGCATTATGAAGCAATTGTATTTCTTTTCCTTGAAATAAGCAATTGATTCTCTTTTTTTTAGGTTGGTCAAACTGTGATTGGGAATTTTCAGCCCTAGACTCTAAAATTGGAAATAAACTTCTAAAATTTAACATAAGTACATGAGCCACATCATACTAATCAAAGGAAAAAGGAAAAAAACATGCTGAAAGAAAAGTCCCACACTGTACTTATCATCAAAAGGAAAATGGGGTAAAAAGGCCAAGAAAAGAGCTCTACACGCTTTAGGCGAACAAGATAGTACGCATTTTCTTTTTTGGGGGGTTTCTTCTTAGGGGTGAAGAGGGAACCTTGTTTGAGTTGGTGTACAAAGAAGCTGCAAAGCAAATTGGATTAGTAGATGTGAGCACATAGGAAATTATAATCTCTATATATTTGTAATTCTCATCATTCACCTTCTCTTCTATTCTTTTTCAATTTTAAGGATTCTTCATTTCTGCATTTCCATCGATACTTGTTTTCTTGCTTGATGCTTACTTGGTTGCTGTCCTCTTCAGCATTTCCTTGGTTGTGAGTGTCATGTTTTCAGAAAAGTAAAGAGATTTTCTTGTTGAACAAAAAAGTGGGGAAAGAAAGAAATATACTCTTTTGGGAAATGAGTAGTTTTGAGATGTGCATTCGGGAAATGACCCCTTTTTTTTTTTTTTTCCCCTGTATAGATGGCAGACGTTACAGAGCCACCTTTTAGACCACGTGAGAAGCTCCTTGAGAAGCAGAAGTATTTCCAAAGTATCCAGAAACACACGTATCTGAAAGCACCGCTTGATAAGGTCACAGCTGTTGCCATTCCCATTGCTTTGGCAGCTTCCTCCTTGTATCTTATTGTGAGTTCCTATCCATGAATTAACACTATTTTCTTTTTGTAAAAAATTCTATGAGGTCTTTTTATTGCGAAAACTTCTTAATCCTTTTTTTGGCAGCTTCCTCCTTGTATCTTATTGTGAGTTCCTATCCATGAATTACCACTATTTTCTTTTTGTAAAAAATTCTATGAGGTCTTTTTATTGCGAAAACTTCTTAATCCTTTGATTTTCGTGCAATACAATTGTAATGCCTTTGCATGTACTTTTTCAGGGACGAGGAATTTACAACATGTCTCATGGGATTGGGAAGAAAGAATGAGGTGGACAATTTCTGTTGATGAGGGACATTTGAGAATTCATTTAATTGCTTTTTTTAAGTTTCCGGAGAAAAAATGAATCACTCCGGATTGAGGACCGCTGTTGTTTTTTAAATAGTTGGTTCTTCTGCTTTAATAATTGCTTAATAGCAGAATCCTTACAACCAAGTTGAATCTCCACCTTTTTTCTTTTATGTTAATGGTCTTTGTTCTCTGGTACTTATTATTGATAGACCTTTTGTGTGGTTTGATCCATAATAATACATTGCTTGCTTAGTCATCCTGGCAAAGCATTCTCGAGCTACATCGTCTATGTAGGCCTCAACGTTGCGACTCTTGTGTAGTCGAGTGAAAAATGTAAAACGCGGTTTGCTTGGTAATTTGAACCATATTTCAAACTTTTTTTTTTTTTTGGCTAATTTGTCTCACAATTATTTTTTTCTTTTCATTTAAACTTTATGTACAAACTTATGAGTCAAAAACAGACTATAGGTGAGTGTTAATAGGGAAAAATATCAGAAATACCACTCAAAATAGTAAAAAATATCATTTATATCACTTTATTTAAAAATAAATAATTTTTGAAGAAAATAAGATGCAATATAAATGGTACTTAATTTTTTAAAATTGCATAAATAATAAGTGTTTATAAAATTATTTTCTTTAAAAGTAACTTTTGAACCTCAGTTTGCTACACTCCGCGTTCACCATTGAACTTGCTGATGGTATATTAGATATTTTCTGTCAGCAATTTCTCTTTTTTTGGGTAGCATAGAGAAGTTTGGACGGTTTTGTCAGAACCCTTTCTATTAAATTTAAAATAAACGCATTATAACGCAAATCAGTTAAATAAAATTCTATTACAATCCAAGCAATTAGTACTAGTCAATGAAAACAAGAGTTATTCACATATATACGTATAAATTACTAAAAAGTTGAGGAAATATGCATAACGGTAAGAATTATGTCATATATATGAACGAGTTTTTAGTTGTTATGTTTTTATGGTGATTATTTATCAAATATAGAATTTAATAACATGATGGGATACAAATCTAATCATATTAATTGTATATATATATTTTTTTGTCAACTACTCAAGTATTACAACCATTAAATCAATATCTTATAAATAAAATAATGATACTTATTGATAAATAAATATTAGAGTGAACATTAAAATTATATCCAACATATATATGTGTGTATATATATATATTTATACTTTAAATTTATAGATTTCATAATTAACAAATGCTCAAACCGATTTTCTCAATTTGCTAATAATTTAAAATGCCTTCTAAAATGATGCAATCCGACTGATTAATTTGAATTGGACGAATTGAGCGGATTCATGGATTATGTGAATACTTCCACAAAATACAATGCTCGATTTTTTCTATATCCTAGAAAAATGCACTGCCTGATTAATTGTAAACAAAAAAAAAAAATCCAGCATAACAGTACAATTTTAAATTCATAATCATAACTTTTTACTAATTTATTTTTTTACTAACTTATGTGACATAAAGTTGTCATTTTTTAATTAGTAGATATAATCACTTATTATTAGTTAATTTGACAATTTTTTAAACAACAACTAATTAAAAAGACAACAAAAAAAGCTAATTTACGTACCGCACAAATTGATACAAAAAAATTGAGATTAGAGATGATGTCTCTAGCATCATTCTTAATAATTCGGACATTTGATATCCTAAATATATGAGTGTTTTATTTTGTTTATAACATTTTCCTATTTCAGAAATGAAAACAAAACGACTCACTAAAATTTGAGAGCTAAATTAAGTGGTTAAGTGTGTGAATGTATCTATCAGTTTTTAGAGTTTAATGGTTTTGTTATTAAATAAAGTGAAGCAGACAATGTAGAAAAAGATTTTATACTATCAATGAATTCAGTTTCATTCTAAAAAAAAAAAAAAATGAAAGAAAGAAAGGAACAGAAGAAATTAAAAATTTGACACGATTTACAACATGAAGGGCTCATTCGTTCGCTAATTCGAGTTTTTAATTCGAGTTAAGATGTAGGCCCTGTTCATTTCGCTGATTCGAGTTTAGAATTCGAGTTTTTCTACAGTAAAAAGCTCTCACAAACAATCACATCTAATTTTTTTGCTACAGTAAAAAGCTCTCACATAAAATCACATCTCAACTCGAATTCTAAACTCGAATCAGCGAAGTAAACGGGGCCGTAATGTTGTGTAAGAGCTTTTTATTGTAGCAAAAAAGTTAGATGTGACTGTTTCTGAGAGCTTTTTACTGTAGCAAAACTCGAATCAGCGAAAAGAACACGGCCGAAAGTCCTTCCAGAAAAGAATTTATTTTCATTAATGGATGGGAGATCCTCTTACTACATCAAATCTTAACTGATTATGTGGATATTTAGTTTATGGATTCAGAATCATGATTCAAAATTTTTTCGTTTTATGTGTGTTTTTTGTGAGAGAAGAGCACTGTAAAGAATCATGAATCATGATTCAAAATCAAAGACGAATGCAGGAAACAAACATCCCTTAAACTCAATAAAGTCTCAGGGTATGTTCTTTAATGGATGGGAGATCCTCTTACTACATCAAATCTTAACTGATTATGTGGATATTTAGTTTATGGATTCAGAATCATGATTCAAAATTTTTTCGTTTTACGTGTGTTTTTTGTGAGAGAAGAGCACTGTAAAGAATCATGAATCATGATTCAAAATCAGAGACGAATGCAGGAAACAAACATCCCTTAAACTCAATAAAGTCTCAGGGTATGTTCTTTTGGAGTGTGACTTGAGTGTAATTTTTGAGTTGAATTTGAGTTATAACTTGAGTTGAAGTTGTAACTTGAGTTTGTGTTTGGTTGTATACATTTGAGTTATGGTTTGAGATAATAATCTTTTTTTGAGTTTGTGTTTGAGTGAGTCAAAACTTAAATTTTATTTAGATAGTATTTTAATAAAAACTCAATGGTGATGCAAAATTTTAATAGGGTATATTGGTGGAGTTTTATTCGTCTTTTCGTTGTCAACGCATAGAAAAAAATCATCTCAATTAAGATTAAAATGAAAAAGTTATAGCATTTTTAAGAATAGAAAAAATATTGTTCATTAATTTAAGTTTGAGTTTCTGAACTCGAGTTGAAGGAGACACTTGAACTCGAGTTTTAGTCCCAAACTCGAGTTCAAACTCGAGTTCAAACTTAAAAAAATATAAACTTAAATAAAATTAGAATTCGAGTTTTTTTTTTTTTTTTTAATTTTGTAGGCAGCCGAACATACCCTTAATTACTCAAAAAAAAAAAAAGGAGAAAAAAATCTTAAACTGACTCACAAAATATTGTTCATTAATTTAAATTTGAGTTTCTGAACTCGAGTTGAAGGAGACACTTAAACTCGAGTTTTAGTCCCAAACTCGAGTTCAAACTTAAAAAAATATAAACTTAAATAAAATTAAAATTTGAGTTTTTTTTTTTTTTAATTTTGTAGGCAGCCGAACATACCCTCAATTACTCAAAAAAAAAAAAAAAAAAGGAGAAAAAAATCTTAAACTGACTCAATTTAGCCCAAAAATAAAAAAGAGAAAATCTTAACTGACAGAAGAGATTTGTCATCCGTTGGATCTTCAAGCAAAGGGAGTCGCATCAAACACCACGTGTCAGCCTTCCATTCGTGCCAACCAAAACGCCAACGTATATTTCTTCCAACACGCGCAAGAAGCATGAAACCAGCCATACTACCATAAACAGACAAAACAATTAACCAGCAAAAAAGAAATTTAAAAAATATAGTTGTGTTATATTTTGGACACGTGTAATATTTGTGTTTCGCGTGTGAGTGTATCACCAACCCCTCATCAGCTACAAAGGGCAAGCTCGGCCTTACGAAAATCTCTAGAATTTTCAACGGAAGATAATAAACAAAAACAAAGAAGGCCAGAGCCGCCGACTGTAAAGCTTTCCTTGAACTTTCTCTCTCTATCTCTACGCGTGTTTGGGATTTTGTAAGAATTTCTTCGTTTTCTCTCTGAATATATGCGATTTCCTTGTCCTTTCGTGGAGTAAGTTATCTGTAATCGGAGGATAATTTGTAAGTTCTCATCTCGTTTTGTTTTGTTTTGGTCTTCGTTGTAGATCTACTTTCGGAGGCGGATTCTCGTAGATCTGATAGTTTGGTAAGTGATTTTGAAGGAAATTTGTTTGTTTGTTTGTTTTTATTTATTTATTTTATTTTTTATGTTATTGATTGATTTTGTGTTTTGATTTATCCTTAATTATTGTGTCGAATTGTTTTGATTTATGATTTTTGCTTTATATCTGCTAGGTTTTGTGGTTTCTGTGGTGTAGATGGTTCTTTTGGTAATTTTCATTCCTGGAAGAAGAACGAAATTCAAACCCTAGGGAATTGGGGATCTTTGTTTTAAAGGAGGAGGGATTTGATTCTTGGTGTTTCTAATCGTTTGACCATGTGTTTGGTTTCTCAGAAACTGGAAAAGAAATCAGATTTTTTTTTCTTGGAGGTTGTTCTTATTTCTGTAGGATGAAAATCGTCGCTTAGCTGGGGTTTTTTTTTTTTTTTTCTTTTTTAATTCGGGATTTGTTTGTATCTCTTTCTTGGGTTTTTGATTGCAACAAAACACATGGCTATGATATTACTTCTACGTTGTTGAATTATTTCTTTTTTCTTTTTAGTATGGTATCACTTGGCTTGGCTACTTTATTTGATGTGTGTTCCTTAAATGATGTAGACTTTCTTTAGGTAAATGGTATTGTTTAGCTTCTGAATTATCAAACTTAAGACAATTAGGATTGATGTATATCTTTCTGTTTTCTAATTGTTTTTGTGAGCTGATTCTATGAGTTAAGACACACGCTCTTTGTTTATGAAAATAGTTTTCTTTTCTTTTTCTTTTTTTTTTTTTTTGTGGCTTTTGGTCTCGTTGTTATTTTATTTTGTTTATTTTTTAAAAGGTTTTGTTTATGAAAGTTTTACACATTGAAGCTGCTGCACGCATTATGCTGGAGCATTTTAAAAATTTTCTTCAGGCTACTTGTATTGACATGAACAATGAGATGATTTTTTTTTTTTTTTTGTGTAACAGTTTATAATAGGTGTCTTGTTTACTGTATTTTTCTTGCAGTAGTATTACATAAAAATGGGTCGTCCACAGGAACCACAGAAACCCTTCTTTCCCTTTGGAAATCCTTTCCGGATGATATCCTCCAAGGGTTCACAGTTGTCTCCAAAGCTTGTTGCACTGTTGAACGCTTTCGAGGAAACCTTGGCTGGGAGGATGACAAAACTGAACCCAATAAACAAGGGTGATGTTCTTAGCTTGTCATGGATGAAATTAGCAATGGATTCAATTTCTGAAACTTACAATGATGTAAAAAGCCTCATTACTAAGCTTGAGCTTCCCGCGTGTGACTGGGATGATAAGTGGATTGATGTGTACTTGGACATCAGTGTTAAGATGCTTGATATATGCATCGCTTTTAATTCGGAGCTCTCACGATTGAGCCAGGGACATCTCTTTCTTAAGTTTGCATTGCATAATCTGGATTCAACCTCTTCACAGCAGTTTGCAAAGGCCTGCTCCTTATTTGATGGCTGGAGGAAGCATATTAATACGAAGAATCCTAGACTTAACAACTGCTGGACCATTTTAGACAGTCTGGTGGAATCCTTGGATCTCCCAAAGGTTAAAAACTCGGCAAAAGGGAAACTTTTGATGCGTGCTATGTATGGAGTTAAGGTGGAGATAGTTTTTGTTTATAGTGTCATTGCTGCAGTCTTTTCCGATTCCGCGGAGAGACTGGTCGATTTGAATGTTGCTGAGACGCACTTGTGGGCACAAGCTTTTAAGGACCTGCAATCCAATGTGAATGGGGAAATTAGAAATGCTTCTTCCAGTGGCAGATCTGTGGTGCTGAAAGAGCTGGAAGCTGTTGATGCTACTGTCAAGAGATTGTATCCCATGGTCCAAACAGGAGTTGCGTCTGATCATCTGAAGGTCTTACAAAACTCTGTTACGGAGTTGCAAACGGTAACAGAGAAATTCTCAACGGGACTTGATCTTGTCGCAAAGGAAGTGGACGGCTTCTTCGATGCAGTGTTATCTGGGCGGGATGCTTTGCTCTCAACTCTAAGAGGAGATGGAGGTAAAGTTGAGCCAAAGCTAGCGGGAAATTTAGGGCAGATTGTGAGGTGAATTCTAGTGGGGCTTAATCTTCTCATGTACACAGAAGTTGTTAGGCATGGGGTTTTCAGTTTTCTTGTACCGGAAAGTATATTCTCTTATATGGCTTATAGTATTGGGTATGGTGTGAGTTGTAAGATAAGTTATGTTGCAATTGTAATGGTCGATGTGTATGTTGTACCTGAACTGGCTTCCATATATAAAATGGTCCTTAATGTTTGGTGCAATTGCAATAATCCACTTTCGAAAAAAAAAATGTTTTTCCCTTTTTTTTTTTTTTTTTCAATATGAAAAATCTTGACAAATATTTTTAAAAGTGCTTTGAGTTTTAATTTTTATCTCTTATTTTAATTAATTAACAGTAAGAGTAAAAATTTAAAGTCATACATTTAATAATTTTCTCAAGTTTTTTTTTTTAAATATTTTTATCTCTTTATAATCATTATGCCTGTTACGGGCTTCTAAACTTGTATGCTGTTGATACGTCTCGGTTCATCTTAGAGAATTTTCATGCAACGTAATTCAAGTTCCTGTTAATTTACCGATCCATCTCAAAAATTTAAGGTATTTAATACTTTAACAGTTCTAGTACCAGACAACCAAAAGAGCAGGACCTCTCTCATGTGTGGATTTACTGCCTTCTTCTTTCTTTCTTTTGTCTCTTTCTAAAAGTTATGCTCCAGTTGTGCTTTGAGAAGGAATTCATGAGTCGAAGTCGATGAATTCCCGAAACCGGATAAAGTACCAGCACCTAAACTATAAGACAAGTAAACCTCTCAACGAATGCGCTTAGCTGTTCTATTGTTTTATTTTTATTTTTATTTTTTTTTTCTTTTTTTCATTCTTAAACAAGTAGTTTGGCATTTGTCTGGAAGTGCTTGAAAACTAAGCATGTTATTCTTGTGTCTCTTCCAAGTAATGCGAGGAAAGGGGTAAGTTGAGAACAAGAAAACAATAGAAGAAACTTTTTGTTTTGGACTCCATTTGCTTACATGCGCTCTAAAAATAGTAACATCCCCGATTATCTTATGTTGTGTTTCTTCCTTAACTAGATTGTTTTGGAAAAGAAAATTTCTTCTCAATTTGCATTACATGAAGTACATGCATGCATCTCTTATAACTGGACATGGCTCGACAAACAGTCCTACTTTTTCGCTAATCAACAAACTGTCTTTTTTTTTTTTGTTTCCATAAAAACAAAATGTCCTACTTAATTAGGGTATAAACTCGACCTTGAAATTTGTTCGATTGATTGTGATAGTTCCAAGACTTTGCCATTTGACGATTGATGGGGCGGAATAATGAGAAGAGAACTAAAGACACAAAAAAACTAGTCATAGACAGTATAAATATGTTGTCCTATTTTTCTGTCTCTAATTGTTCTTAAATATAACTCATGATCTATTTGCTTAAATAATTTTAATATGTAGTATTTATTTTATGGTCATGTTCTTAAATTTATATGATATAATGAAATAATATTAGACAACGGTTAATGCCATAGAAATTCAAAACAACATATTTGAACTGAGTCATAGAAAAATGTATTGTCTCCATTTCATTGATTCTATGAAATTCCCATTTGGAAAAGTTTATTGAAGAAGAGATTTTTATTTCCTGGGTCTTGAACAAGTCTTTCAATTAGTGTCCCCTTTTTTTAATTAATATATATAAAAATAAATAATTATCATGGTCCAACACCACCCCATCAGAGCTTTCACACTGCGTTTAGTTCAAGCAAGCATGACTACGTTTCTTTATTGGTTTCCTTTGTTCGCTTTGGAAGTGGTGGGTCAATATCTAATAGTGGTAAAGTCTCAACAACAAACAACAAACAACAAACAACAAACTACAAACTATCTTTGTGGGGGCTTTTAATTGTACAGAAGAGGACCACAAAATACAAATTGGAGCTGAGAAATGCACAAAGTGCGTGCTATTCAAATACCTATTATTTTTCATGGTGCTCGTTTGTGCATAATATAAAAAGAAGATGATAAAAGCAGGTTTCTACAGCAGGGTGTTATTATCGATAATGCATATTCTTCAACGTTAAATACTATTAAAAATCACATTAAAATGAAAAAAATATATAAACGTCGTAGAGTTTTATACGTTTTATACCATTTTGACAGTTTTAAACGGAACGATAAGATTCAATGTTCTTCTTACTCTACTTTAGAATTCTCATACACGTGTGTGTGTATACATACATGGAAAATGGTAATGGTAAAGTTCTATAGGACGTCATGTTAAAGTCCAGATATCAAATGGCATATTATTTCAATGATAGTAGGCCGTCACACTACGGGTGATAATTATATCATTCTAACATATTCATGAAGATATAAACGGTTGTATTGGAGTGTTTTTGAAATGGTTTTGTTTTGGCCTGTAGGAAATTAGAAATGAATATATATATATATATATATATATATTACATACAACATGGGATTAAATCCGCAACTCTCCACCTAAACTTCTCAGTGCCAGTAGACCAAGAGGTCTTAAGCGATATTGTTTTTTTATTTATTTATATACAACACGAGATTGAATCCGCAATACTCTACCTAAATTTAACCCATCCAAATCTCCCAGTGCCATTAGATCAAGAGATCTTAAGCTTAAGCGATATTGATATTGTTTTGAGTATAAGAAAAGGTGAAACAATATTTGTTTACGTTTTAGAAAACATGTATTGAGTATATAAGTCCTAAAAAATAAGAACGGATAAGGAAAAGACATCCCTTTAGTGTTTTCTTTTTTCTTAACAAAAAATAGGCTGGTGCAAAACATATCTGCCGTTCTCGAAAATATATACCAACTAACATTATGTAGGAACCGTTTCCAAATCAATTACCTTGAGAAACACAAAAAAGTTCTGAAAACAAAATCAGAACAGACTATAAGATTTCTTCTTCACATAAAATGAGACTAGTTCAAATCATATTAGTCACTTTTTAAAAATATGTACCAAGGAAACACTATTTAGGAACCATTTCAAAATCAATTAACTTGAGAAATGAAAAAAAATAAAAAATATATTTTTGAAAACAAAATTAAACGTACTATAACATTTTAGGGTTTTGGTAATGCCATTTTCTTCGTCATCTTTTAGTTTAGCCAAAAGTATGTGCGAAATATTTCTGTACGAAAAATAGTATGTGTATCTTGTATATTACATCACATATGCTGTGTGCATCAACTATACTTTGGCATAAGCATAGCTTAGAACATCTCATATTCAATATCAAATTGATGTGCCAATGCTAAGCATTTGTATGAATAATAAATCTTCAAAACAATGTTATCTTTTATGCTAAACTTGACAAATATTATATTTGGTTGCTCATTTTTCTCCAAGTATAGTAAATGTCAAATTAGACACTTGATTACTATTAGTTGATATATTAACTTTTTATTTTATCCTTACAACATTGTTTGTTTCTAAAATATTTTAGTATTAAAAGTTTATTTCATAAGTTTAAAAACTTAATAAGTACTATACAAAGTAGATATAACATTTCAAGTAATATTATGCATTTGAAAATAAATAGAGTAACAAATTAATTATGTTATTTTTACATTTTTTAGTAGTAAATATAATATTATTGTTGACATTTATATCGGAGATGATTTTTTTTTTTTTTTTTTGGAGCTCGACCATAACGGCGTGGCGACCTAATGAGATCCCACCTATTGATAAAACCACGATCATTTTGAAGTATGGCAATCGTGATCTACGTCATTGTTCTTTTGATATCTTTTCCTTCATTTTCTGAAGGTGAAGGAAACTTCCTCGATGCAAGCAAGCGAGGAGAGAGATAGAGATTTAAATAGTAGAAATACTAGAATTTGCATTGGTGAAACATCTAATCCTTCATGTAGTACAAACAAAGGGGTTCACAATACACAAAAACATCCTTTCTAATATAACACTACTCCAAATTAAAATCCTCAATTCAGGATCACATTTTACCATACTCCAAACCATTACAAACATTAATAGAATCAGAGACAGCAGAAGACAATATTATAGACCATTTAAAAAAAAAAAAAAAGCCCTCAAATATTATAGACAATATTAATAAGCCTTGTCTGCAACAAAAGAAAAGACATGAACTGTAAAAATCCAACTAAAAGATGACATAAAGTCGATCCATGAATCGGGTTTTTAGCACTTTAATTTGTTTATTAGAGAACTAAACAGCGTTTTTGTTAATCGACGACACCCAAAGCAAGAGGGAGAGAGTGAGAGAGAGATGCTAAATTTTTGTTCAAACATGGGCATCCTACTACTAGAAAAGAAGAGAAAAATGTTTTATGTTATGTTTAGTAGGATGGATAGAAAAGAAAAAGGAAAGAAAAGAAAAAAGAAAGAAAAGTAAAATATTTAGATGAAGGAAGTAAAATGATTTTCTCTTGTTTGGTAGAAGAAAAAGAAAAGTGAAAAGAAAATGTTAAATTTAAGACATTTTACAATAATACTTCAATACAAATAAAAATATGATGAATGGTGAAGGTTAAATTTTACGTTTCATTTTTTTATCAAACTTTTTCCCTCATCTTTTCTTCCCAAAGTTAGAAGGATTAAAAATTGATAAGCCCTATAAATTTTTATTTTCCTTCCTTCCTCATTTCCTACCAAACAATTTAAAATTTCATTTTTCTCTACAAAATTTTTCCCTTATTATTTTTTCTCTCTTTTCTACCCTACCAAACACACGGTCAATGACCTAAAAGCAATAGGAAAAGTTGTAGAGTCAAGTTTGCTTGGTTTAAGGAAATTGGAAATGATGGACAAGTCAAAGAAAAGACTTTTCTTTGCAAAGTTTAAGACATTTCATACAAAGACGAACAAAAGTCGAAATCTAGAAAATAACATCCCTCCCATGTTATGTTCTGTCTAATTAACCACATTTGTGGAGATTTGGATAAGAGAACTCTCTGCTGATTAGAGATTACAACTTCAGCTTCATTTCCAGGGTGGGAAAAAAAAAGTTCAAACAAAGCATTAGAAGTTGCCCAAGATAAAAGCGTTGGAAGAAAACCATCAAGATCTAAGATTCAATTAGTAGAAGCTTATTCCTATTATTTACAGTCTCTCTAAAGGAAAGTGGTTAGGACATAAATTATCTTTTTCGTTCTACCAAAGTAAGTGCCATCTAAAATCAACCTTACACAAACAAAATTTACAAGGGAAATGTTCTTCAAACGTAAAATTTAGATAACTAGATAATCGTCAAGAATTCAACCTCATTCCATTCCCAGTGAAAGAAAAATTCTAAAACCTTACCCAATATATGAAAATATATAATTATTATAAAAAGTATCTTAAGTCAATCCCACAAATGTAACTTTTTTCATATTTTAAAAAGTCTCACTCAAGAATATTTTTGCCTACTAAAATTACATCATAATTGTTTTTTTTTTTTTTTTTGAAGGTCACCATAATTGTATTGGAACCAAGGTTTCAAATTTGATGAACTCTCATAGAGAGCTGACCCTTGAGAACTATGCAAATTCCAACCTGGTATTTATTTATTTTTATTTCATAAAAAAAGTATCCTAAACTATTTTAGAATAAAAATCCAAAAATAACTCAAAAAAACTTAAGACTATTCCTACTCTATCCGTAGAGTTTTTAAATTAATTTCTTAACAGTTAAACGTATTTAGGTCTCATTCATTTTATTAATTTGAGTTTTCAATTTTAAGTTTTTATAATAAAAAGTTCTCAGAAAATGTTACATCTAATTTTTCATATTACAGTGAAAAACTTTCAGAAAATATCACATCTCAACTCAAATTAAAAACTCAAATCCGTAAAATGAACGAGAGCTTAATATAAATAATTTATATTAAAAATTTAAAACACTTCACACATATTTGTTTTTATTTGAGATCAGACCTTTCAAAAATTAATGAACGGTTAAAATACGGTAAAAAAAAAAAAGAAAAACCTCCCAGAAAAGAAAAGTCCTATTTTCCTCACGGGTCAGCCAAGCTTTTCCACTACAAAATGCATCCGTGGAATTGAAGGTTGACAAACGTACACATCACACTCGGCAGAAAGCACTGTCGAAACCCGTTTTCTAAATTTCCTGTTCTTTTTTTTTTTCGGAAGACCAAAAAAGGAAAGAAAGAAATGTAAAAAATCTTTACATTTTCTTCCTCAGATTCGCCATTTGCAACTCCTCCTCCGACTTAGTTTTCTTCTTCTTTTGAATTCCGACCATTAAACCTCAGTTGGGTCGTTTTTAGAATCCCAATTCTGGGCTCAAATTCCGATGGATTCGGGCTCTGCTTCAGCGGAAACCAACATCCGAGGAATACCCACCCATGGCGGAAGATTCGTACAGTACAATGTGTACGGAAACCTCTTTGAAGTTTCCAGGAAGTACGTCCCTCCTATTCGCCCTGTTGGGAGAGGTGCTTATGGAATTGTTTGGTAAGTAGAAATCTGAAAATCTTTTTCTGGGTTTGTGATTTTTCCTTTTTCTAATTCTAATTTCTTCACCTTTGTTGGTTATTTTTTTGTTCAAATATGAATTATGAGTTGTCTGGTTTCCGTGATTCTTGAGGATCTTGGTGGGAGTTTAGAGGAGTTGGAGAGTTTCTAGATATATCTTTCTATTGTGGGTGTAGATTTATTTTATTTTTTCTTGGTTTTTGATATTGTTCTTTCTGATGCGGAGCTGAATCTAGTAGGATATTGTGGTGTGAAATCTTGTTAGTTGGTTGTTAATTTTTGTAATTTTTGGTGAGAGTCTTGATTACTTAGGGGTTGTTGTTTTATAATAAAATTCAGAAAAAGTTTGAACTAAGTTACAATTTTATTTAAATTCATGTTTTTTTTTTGTTTGTAAAATTTGAATTTGAACTCGAGTTAGAATTTGAGTTTGAACTCGAATTTAAGGCTAAACTCGAGTTTAAATTTTTCTTTTAATTCGAGTTCATACACTCGAACTCAAGTTAATGAATAGTATTTTTTCTATTATTAAAAATGTCATAATTTTTTCGTTTTAATTCTGATTAGGATGATTTTTTTTCTATGCATTTACAACGAAAAGACGAATAAAACTCCACCCATATACTCTATTAAAAATTTTCATCACATTGAGTTTTTATTAAAATACTATCTAAATATAAATTTAAGTTTTGACCCACCCAAACACAAACTCAAATAAATTCTCAATTCAAATCATAACTCAAAGTAGTTTTTAGTTTTTTTATTTTTTTAAATGAGCCATGTCAAAACAAGAGTTGAAACTGCTGAAGATTATGTATGGATTTGTAAAGTGGGAATCAGATGTTATTTAGTGGAGTAATGTCTGAACCTGGCTAAATTTGTGTGTATTTCTGTTAAGTTGGGAGAGATATTTATGAAAAGAACTTATCTTGCAAGCTAGTTTTCTTCCGGTCTTTGCTTATATGCTGTTCTCACTGTGTTATAGACAATTGTTGTCTTCTGCAGTTAACATAACGTTGAGCACATAACGTTGAGCTTATCTTTCCTTTATACTTGTTCTTGCATTTTAGTTGCAATTTTTAGCCAAATTATAAAAGGGGAAGAAAAAGTTAGAGAAAACATTAGTTTGGCCAACATTGACATTGAGTGTACTATTTGCTATATCATCATTATTATTATTTTACTTTTCCGCAGATAGATAACTTATGTAGTAAGTTAACAGATACACCGAACCACTGCCGCCATTCTTCGCCCCTCCAATTGACCAGATGAACAGGGTTTCTAGAAAACCCAAAACTTTACAAGGGACATGGATATAACTGCAACATGGATATAACTATCGTTTTCTACAAAATCTAAAACCTAAGAAGCAAGGAGACGCCGAGACGGTGCAAAACATTGATTAACACACTACAAACTTTTTTTTAATGAGAAAATAATGGAAATATTTCATCATCTATTGCAAAAACTAATATTACAAAATGACTCCCTTCGTAGTCATCTAGAACCAGTTTATTTGACTTATGCAGCTTTTTCTCTACTTCAAAGAAATACAATAAGAAGAAGGCTCTTGCCAATCGCTTGTGTAGCTGTTTTAGATTATTCTACTTATCTGACGGGATCAATTCATTTATGTTTCTTGATAATTTGAGCATTCTTTTTCTGTTTTCTTCCAGATCAACATTTTCCCAGTTTGTCATTCGAATTTCAAATTGAGAAAGTGTTTTATTTAAAGGATGAAAGCAACCTCTTTGCTGATGAGATTTCTTGAGGGGGGAAAAACATCATTAGGAGTATCTCCGATATGGCTTATATGATTCTTTTATCATTGGCATCGTGTCTTTTCTTCCTGTCATCTTTATCAAGTTTCTTGCAGTTCTCATTTCATGAACTTGTTGCCATTGACTTTCATAGAAATTAGAATTAAGCATATAATACTTTGGGGACCTCAATATGCACTTTTATTCTCTCTCTTCTTGTAACACCTGCTTGTGTTTCTTGAATGTAATGCTTATACTTGGTGTCTTTGTTTCTTCTGATTTTGATTGTTTCTCTTTTACTTTTATTTTATTTTTTACCTGCGTTATTTAACAGTATGAACTATGCTAAATTCTTTTCATGTCCTTTAGTGCTGCTGTTAATTCAGAGGCACGTGAGGAGGTTGCCATTAAGAAAATTGGTAATGCATTTGACAACAGAATAGATGCCAAAAGGACTCTACGCGAAATCAAAGTTCTCCGGCACATGGACCATGAAAATGTAATTTCATTGCCTTTGCTACTATGTCTCATGTTCTTGACTGCGATACATTTTCTGTTTTGTTTTTATTTTACTTTTTATTCTGTTATTGAAATTTTGTTACGTATGGGTGGCAGAATGAATGCTCTTATTAGATTTTTTTTTGACTTTGTATTGCTCACATCAGATTGTGTCACCAGGTTCATTAGGTCATTAATCTTCCCCATTGTCATTTGTAGATAAAATTTTTAATTTCAACTTACCTTGATTGTGTTTTTCATCAAACTTGTTTGGAAAAATGAGATCATGCAATGCTCATCTGTTTCTGTTTCGATATTGAGTCTTATGCTCACTGGTTTGTTCTTTCTTGATTACAGGTTATTGCCATCAAAGACATCGTACGACCACCACAGAGGGAAAACTTCAATGATGTCTATATCGTATACGAGTTAATGGACACTGATCTCCATCAAATAATACGTTCCACCCAGTCATTGACAGATGATCATTGTCGGGTTGGCACTTCATGAATTTCTTGGTGCATATAAAATGTCACGTTTGGTAGCCATTTTAGTCAAGTATTTCATTCTGATTTTCTGTTTGCATCTATTTTATTGTGAGATGGAAAATTGGAACTTATAACCTCTTACCATGTTTGCGTAGTCATTTTAATTGTCGGTGCTTGCATTTTACTTTTGCTGGTGCTCCTGCGAGATAAATGATACAATGTGTGGCAATTTAAGCAACTGCTTAGTGATGATTTCAATATTACATCATAGGTCGAAATTCAAATTTCGTTTTTAATCTAGTGTTATGAAGTACTTTTATGGAATGGGTTCTGTACTGCCAGTTAATAGGAAGCTAAACTTTGTCTAGAATATGAAAATCTGATGCTCAATGTATTTGGGTTTCTAATGATTACTATGCTTGATAGTCAAGGACTTGATTTTTAATATCCCTTTGTATCTGCAGCTACTGGGACAAGTTTTAGTAAATAATTATTTCATACGATGATCGTGTCATATCATCTAGTTCTGATTTCTCATCTGTTGCTTTTTCCTGATCCTTTGTCGGCTGATGTATTGATCTATCGGCTGACTCATCCTTTTTTTAGTTTCAAGTGGTCTTGATTTGTCCTATTCCAAATGTCAATATCTAATAGTAATTTTATTTAATATATAGAAACGAGTGAAACAAAGATAAACTCTCATGCAGGATTCATCATCTTATAGCAATTTCTATGAAACACGTGCTTTCATTGATTCTCTTGTACTATCTTCTTTGCAGTACTTTCTGTATCAGTTGTTGCGAGGACTAAAATATGTACATTCGGCAAATGTTTTGCATCGCGATCTAAAGCCTAGTAATTTGTTCCTGAATGCAAATTGTGATCTTAAGATTGGAGATTTTGGGCTTGCAAGGACGACTTCTGAAACTGATTTCATGACCGAGTATGTTGTTACTCGTTGGTACCGTGCGCCGGAGTTGCTCCTTAACTGTTCAGAATACACTGCAGCAATTGATATATGGTCAGTAGGTTGCATTCTTGGTGAAATAATGACCAGAAAACCCCTGTTTCCTGGAAGAGATTACGTTCATCAGCTGAGACTTATAACTGAGGTATGGTTAAACATATTTTGTTTCTGCCTTGGATTTCCACATTAGAAAGTTGTAATTGTATTTATTTATTATTTTCCCTTTGATCTAAGTGTGACCATTGGTTTTTTATCTTCTCCATTTTCCTTGAAAATTATATTTAAAAATAGCTTACATGATGTTTCCAGGTTTCTTCTCTATATAGCCTTGCTGAAATAAATTTTGCCTTTCTCACTTGAGTTTAGTGATCATTGCAATTTGTTAAACATTTTCATTTCTCTGAGCAGCTCATTGGTTCGCCTGATGATACAAGCCTAGGATTCTTACGAAGTGATAATGCCCGAAGATATGTTCGTCAGCTTCCACAGTACCCGAAGCAACAGTTCTCTCTTAGGTTCCCCAACATGTCTGCAGGTGCTGTTGATTTGCTAGAAAAGATGCTTATCTTTGACCCAAATAGGCGCATTACAGGTATACCCACATTTCTTTAAATTGTGAGAGAGATCCTTGAATAGTTTGTATATTTCTAAATTATCTTGCATTATGAAACTCTGTTTAAAAACAAAATTTTTATTCATAAGGAACAAACTTAAATAATTTTCCTCACGAAGCATATTAGAATCAATCAGTTTGCTGATCAATTGTTTAGCATTTGTTTGTTCAGTATGTTTGAACCAAAAAAGTTTTGGTTCAAACCATTTTTGCTATTGTGTTCTCATAAAATTTAAACAACTTTAAATTTTTTTTTAAAACTTTTTGGTCAAACCTATGAACCAAACGGGCCTGGTTGATACTTAATGTCTCTTGCGGTATCCTGGTTGATGATTAATAATATTCCTGCCCATGTCCTTGTCTCCTAGTAGCCAATGAACACTATGTCAGCATGGGGTACGGTGGAGTGGGGCTTGGGTTTGGGTTTGGAAGGGTGTGGCTTCAATCCCGCATTGTAAAAATAAATAAATAAATAAACAAAAGACAGAAAAAAAAAAGCAAGAGGTGACATTAAGTCCTAGGTTTACGCATAGAGAGGATCACAATGAAAGAGTTCTAATTGTATATTCCTTCCTGGTTTTTGCAGTTGATGAGGCTCTTTGCCACCCGTACTTGGCTCCTCTTCACGACATCAATGAGGAGCCTGTCTGCCCTAGGCCTTTCATTTTTGATTTTGAGCAACCATCGTTTACTGAAGAGAACATCAAGGAGCTCATATGGAGAGAGGCTGTGAAGTTCAACCCTGATCCAACTGATTGAGGATTATGTGGTTATCTGTTGTATACACTTGAGAAAATTACCCAATTAAATGATTGACAACGATGATCATAAGGATGCGGTGGATCCCTCCAAAGAAAAAAAAGATTGTCGTGAGATGTCATTCATCATCACCATTATCAGACACATCTTTGGATTTCTGTAAACATATTCAACCTAGTGAAAAGATATTCAGTAGTAGAAATAGTTTCGAGGTTTGCCTACTTTATGGAGCTCCAATCCCTCACTGTTGCAGGTTTGCTCTTTTATCGTAGACTTACGAGCTGAGTTTAGTGAATTAGCAATGGAAAACCACAATTTCTACCTTTTCCACGTTGAGGAGTGCATGGAATAAACTTTAGCATTAATTCAATGCAATCCGCGCGTATTGTATGACCAATAAGTCTATTGTTTGGATTAGTTGGTGGTGCCACTATGAAGAAATGCCTCGCTTTGCTATTTTATCTTTGTCTTGTGTCATTTTTCATGCCCTGAAAATGATCAGTTTTAGGCATAAGTTCTCTAAGCCTATTTACCAAGTTCTTTTCATGAAATGGTGGCATTTTTGTGTTTATACAGTTTTAGCGGAAATACCGATGCTAAAAGTTGATATTATTATGTAAAATAAATAGAATTAGAAAATATTGGTATATTTTGAGTAGTATACTTAATTTCTGTTACTAAAATCACCCACATTTGAAGCTATTTCCAAAAGTTGACTGCAGAAATACAAGTGACTTGTGTTAACACAAGGTAAGAAAAACAATATGGAACATAAAACTTAATTGGCACTTGCAGTTTTTGGTAGCGTAGTAAATATAGTAGACTAGCTCTTTCCCTAGAAGGCTAGAAACACAGCCAATATTGCTTGTGCACATTTTATAAACCCTACACAAGATAACTCATCCTGTAGCTACATTTCTTGAACTCGACCAAATCAATTGGCAGATCATCAGTTGGGAAATCACAAGCTGTGGTCTTCTCCAAACCCTGATCGTGCAGGAGATCACACGGTGGTGGAGTCACCCCGCTGGTGATCCCCTCCACATCAGTGCAAGTCCACTTCTGCTTCTTCGCCTTGGCTGCCATCCCAATGGTGACATTCGAGATGCAAATCCCTGTGAATGGGTCTCCGGTGATGCCCTCTAGCCTTGCAGCCATCGACACGTTTTCTGCCACCATGTCTTGGTAGTTGATGCCCTTAATCTCCGGCAAGGCATTCGGGTCATAGTGGTTGTCGGCATGAGCCTTGTAGTTGCCCGTCATCCAGAAGGCCCACTTCATGGTGTGCATGGTCATCCTCCTCACGTAGATGTCCTTCACGTAACCCCCTCGCCCGACAGCTGTCTTGATCCGAACTCCGGATTCCGTACGGATGGCCACAATGTCTTCTGCCCTTACGTCTTGGATCCCGCCTGACATCTCGCTTCCCAATGCAATGACGGCGCTGTAGGGGGAAATGCATGTGAGCCGTCGGATGAGGAGCTGTTTTGTGGGCCATCCAAATGCTATGCCGTACTCATCCCAAATGGTATGCCCGTCTCATCCCACCCGCTCTTAACGGCCACACAGTCATCGCCAGAAACTATGTAGCAATCTTCAATCCGAGTGTTTGTGCAAGAATCTGTAATTAACAAATGCGCATGTATAAGAGCTTGAAATGAACCCTTTTTAAAATTTAGAGACATGTTGAAATAAAATACAAAGTTAATGGGGCATTTATGAAATTAATCATATATTTTATATTAAATTTAAAATAGCATTATCCATTAGTTTTACACAGATGTTTTCTAAGAGATGTCTTCCAAATTGAGATGTCTTTTGTAGCTTTGATACTAGTTGTTTCTTCTCCTCAGTTTATTTAAAAAGAAGAAAGAAAATCATTTTTCATTAAATACCAACTACAATGTCTACTTCTACCAAAAAACAAAAAAAACAAAAAAAAATTACAATGTCTACATGGGTTTAATAAAAACAAAAGAAAAGGTAGAGAAAAACTATAGTGTCTATTTCCTTTATCTAATAGTACAAAAATATATTTTGATTGCTATCAACCCGTTATTAGTTAGTTTAGCATAATACACAATTAAGTACAGTTTAATTAACAATAAAAAGAAAAAACTCATCTTACTTTGGAAGTGCAATCTATGCACTTTCAAAAATCACACACGGTTTATTTTATTTATTTGTTTTATAATTTTGCTTTAGATCTTAATACATTCTAAATCATGAAAATAACAGTTAATGCAATTATTTCAAAACTCAAATATATATATATATATATATATATATGAGTTTAAAAGTTGTAAAAATAAAACCAAAATCAATGCTTACTAGTACCCATGTGATTTCCACATTTTTATGTTTATGATGATCATTAACGGTGATAAATAACAATAATCATGATTGCTACATGTATAACAAAACAAATAAATAATGTGACAATCATGGAAGCAACAAATCAGTTAGACATGCGGGACAAGATTTTTAACCTTATTCTACAGACGTAGTTATGGGGTCAGTAATTGTTGAAGTTTATAATGGACAAACCTGGGTTGATCCCATCTGTGTTTGGAGACGTTACTGGAGCGATGATTGTGATGCCTTGAATAAGAATATTACTGCACAATATTCCACAATTTTTTCAAGATTAATTATGTCTAATATTTGTAAACAATGTAGCTAACAAAAATTTACAAATTCATTATTATCTTGAACTGGAAATATTCGTGAAATCCGAAGTAAGCGTAAGATTACCTGCTATAAACAGGATGAACGTTCCAAGATGGGGCATTAAGGAGTGTTAGATTTGAAATCTGGATGCTATCTGAGAACATGATCTCAATCAGGTAGGGCCTGGTGTACTTCAGCTTGCCCTTGTGGAATTGCTGCCACCAGAAGGAGCCCTGACCATCAATTGTTCCATTTTCCCCTGAAATTCAAAATGGGGGGTCCAATAATTTTCAGTTTTCACAGGTTTTATAATTCAAGCTATTTATATTATTTTATGTAACAAAGTTTTTTGGTGGCTTTAGTGAGAGCTAGGCAGTCAGTGTGACAATATACCGGTAACGACGATGTCGGTGAGGTTTGTTCCGAATATGAGACTGGTGAATCTTCCGCCGGCCGCATCCCTTCCTCGGCCATAGGACGGCAAAGGTTTGAGCACAGGCCACTCATTTATGTCCTAAACCAAATTGATTAAACAAGAAATCGTAAGCATATAACGTTTTGTGACAATTAACCAATAACAAAATTTTTGTGGGGTCAAATTCGGAAGATTTTAAGCAGATTAAAATTGACATTTACAACAAGTTCATTATCATATCAATCAAAAAAAGCCTATACCGGAGGCTGAGGACGTTTTAATAGGTCCTGTATTTTATGTGTTGACCGTGATTGGATGAAAAAAAGGTTCATATAATATTGGTCCAATGCTCAAGAGATCAAATTGGATTCTTGTAGAAACAGGACTTAAAGCATAAATGATGCAACTTTAGACTCAGAGTTACGCACAAGTTCCTGTTTGGATACAAAGGATCGTCTTTAATTTTGTTTGTAGCTTCAAAGGATCTGACCTTTACGATTCCTTGGCTGTCTCATTTCACCTAGTCAATGAGTAGTTAGTCACGTATTTTTCTATATTCACTATAGTCGAAGTTCGTTAAACCAAATTCTTTGACGTGTTATATTGGTTAACTACTTTTTACTTATTAACATGCCCAACCCAACGACTGACATTAGTGTCGTCAAAAATAATTATCACAAATCAAGCCGAGTATCTCTCTACAACTTAAATTCGTTAATTGACCCATCTTTAGACTTAAAATAGTGTCTTCTTCATTATTATTCACACAAATCAAGCCGAAAATTTTTGGATGTACATTTAGTGTCCAATTTTTAGTAGATAAAATTTTATCACACCATCTCATAATAAACATAGAAGAGTTAGTAAAAAAAGAGCTCAAATTTTTTATATAATGTAGCATGATATATAATTAGTTAGACACCAATTTAGACAGAAGATCTGAGTCCAATATTTCTCTCTGTTTTCTCTTTTTAAAGAACTTGCAAGATAATTTAGGATTTTTCTCATTAGTGCCTCTCAACTCTAGGATCATTGTCACTTTACTACCTGAACTTTAAAAACTCAAATTTTATCTCCTAAATTTTGAATTAATCTAATTCAATTCAATTTGTTAAAATTTTCATTAGAAAGAAACTGAAAAAGAGCGAATGACCTCACTTAACTCCTTGTATTTTTGTTTGTTTTTAACGGAAATTTTAACAGAGAAAGTTAAGTGGAACTATTTTAAGGTTTTAAAGAGTAAAGTTTGAGTTTTTAAAGTTCAGAAAATAAATAGTAATGAACCGGGATGCAAGGAAGTATAAGAGAGTTGAGGGACACTAGAAAGGCAGAGAGAGGTTATTTTTTTATAGCTACTACTTGCTATGACTACTTTTAATACACAACCCTCTCAAGTTAGTTGAATCCGAGATGGGGTCTTCACGAAATGGATCAAAAAGCAGAGTAGTAACATAATATTCCTTTTGGAAATGATTCATTTTTTTAATGGCATTAATAAAAAAAATATTTCAAAAAATAGTACTGGTTTGGATTATTTTCTTTGTATCATTACCACATTAGACTCTTCTACTAATTATAGTAATTATCAACAACCATCAATACATAATAATTATTTGAAGGAATTACTGACCTAATAATGACATAAAAGAAAATAATAAAAAATCAGTGTTATTTATAAATTAAATACCTTTCTTATTAGTACCATATAAAAAATAATAAACCTATGTAAATAGTTTTTCAATGCATTTTCACACCTTGACCTAATGAAACTACCATAGCATGTAAGGAAAAAGTGACGAGACATAATATAATTAACTAATATATATATATATATATGAGGATAAATTGTCACTATTCACATAATAGCTGGTTTCAATAGATGTATATTTCATCATATAATAGATGTATATTTCATCATATGCAGTGAATCTCACCATTATGTGAGTAGTCGAGATTTAGATAGATCACATTTTTTAAAAATTTAAAAAAAAAAAAAAAAAGTAATTGGGAGAGAGAGAGAGACCTGAGAAGCAAGAAGAACAGCATCCTTGTGGAGATAGAGAGTGAAGTGGCTAATGAGGCTAAAGCTTCCAGTCAACCATTTGCCTGCAGGGACAAAGAGCTGAGCTCCACCGTCCGATGCAAACTGACTAAGATGATTGATTGCGTCCTGAAATGCCTTTGTGTTTGATGTCTTCCCATCTCCAACTCCTCCGAACTCTGTCAGCGAAGCACTGTGACCTCTACAACTTATGGCATTGTACTCAAACTCCTCCAAAATCCTTGCTTTTCTGCTCTCTGACCCTCTTATTAGTAAACTCAGAAAAACAAGTCCTACAATTGGTTTAATCACCTGCAAAAATTATAAACAATATGGAGGACTAATTAGATATATATAAGCTTCTTGTTGGTATATATATATATATCTATATATATATCTATATATATGTTTAATTAGCACTAGAAGAAGATGTGTTCATCGTGATCTTTGTTTGTTTAAGAGGAAAATGGAGGAAAGTTAAGAGGGAAATTAGGAGAGAGAAGAGAGAGGTTTCATTACTTGAGCTCTCACGGGTCTTCTCAATGGCGACTTCATTTTGGGAAAAGGGCACTTTGGAAGTTATGGATATGTTGCAGAGAAAAATGAGGGGCATATATATATAGGACAAAGTGTTGATCAGCTTTGGATTTTTTTTTTTTTTTATTCCACGAAATTAAAGCTTTGTATTGTATGTAAAGTTGAATATTTGAGGCGTATTATTTTTAGTTTCTTAGATGTACTGTAGACATGTGCATGTAAAAAAAAAAAAAAAAACCAACTATTTTCAACATGACAATGGCAAAGGCGCTTAAGATTATGTCGGTCTTATTTCCAATTTTCCATTAAACTTCAGTTATAATTCTTGCATTACCAAGGAAAATGTAACTATTCATTCTTACTAAAGTGATCTTATCTTTAAAAATGTTTCCTATCGTATTTTTCATTTTTTTTAAAATTTTTCTTTCTTTGGATTCTTTATATATAGAGAATGATGCTAACTAAGAAAGAGTATTGTGTTAATTAATTTGTCGAGGAACACAAAAACATAATCTCTTTTTTGCTAATCTTCCATCTCTTGCGTTTAATAGTAGTGGTTATGATCTTCTTTTCAGCATGTGGTCCTAGTATTATAATTACAGTACTATTTTGATTAGCAAAAAAAGAAATGATTACAGTACTAAACTTTGCTCAACTTGACCAATAGAATTAAGCAAAAAAAAAAAAAAAAAGGCGCAAAGTAAATTATTTCATCACATACTGCATATCTTAAACAAGTTCCTCTTTTCAGTCACAAAAATTTAAAGATTTTTCCCACCACCGGATTCAACGAGTTAGCTACCATAATTAAGGACAGTTCAAGAGTGCGTTTAGAACTCGTTCTAAAATAATTTTATTTTTTTGTATAAAAATGAAAATGAAAATATTTTCAATCTAAGACAGAAATCATTTTTGAAAATGCATTTGATAGTTTTATCAAGAGATTATTTTCAGTATAAAAAAATCATTAATGTCTCTCTCTCTCTACTCGAGAGAGGAGAAAACGAAAACAAAAAATGAAAAACGACTAAAAGTCATTTTTCATTTCTCTTCCATTTTACACTAAACCAAAAAATCATTTTCATTCTCATTTTTTGTCTTTAATTGTGTCAAACGCTGTTTTAAAATCGTTTTCATTTTTTTCTCAAAAAACGTAAAAAACAAAAATAAGAACAATTCCAAACACGGCACATATATTTATCTAGTTTAACTCGTGTTTATGTCTTTCCTTAAAATTTTTTTTTTTTTTAAAAAAAAAAAAAAAAAAAAAAAAAAAAAAAAAAAAAAAACTTGTGTTTATTTTTGAAATAAAAACAAAATAGAATATAGGATCCTAAGCTAAGTTCAATCCGATTTTGAATCAAGAGTGGTCAAAAGGTTTATCAATTGTATTCTTGTATCTTCCAATTATGTCGTCAAAAGCCATGTGTTAGTTACAACTCACATTGATCTACCTTTCCTAATACTGTGAAATGATTTCTTTGTTAGCGACTTTTGGACATGAGATAAGAGTCTAGTTTCGACTAATTGTTTACACACTAAATTACGTGGCATGTAATTTGGCACTTAAAAAAGTGGGAATTTTATCACACCATAATGAATTTTATGGCCGTCCTTTCTATAATTTATCTTACTGATTAACTCAGCAATCACTATCTCTGCGACCAACAACAACCACATAAATGTTTAGGTGATATCAGCTTTCCACATTTTACTAATTAATACTCATTATTTTAAGTTTAAGTGAGATTACATAAAATGGTACCCACTAGTTGTGACAACTTAACACAAGAACCGATGAAAAACGATGAATAAGCTCTTATACATAGTAAAGATGTCTTTTTTTCTTCTCATCTTAAGTTGCACTCAGGATTTGATTAATGTGCTGTATAGCATTCGGAGTGTGAAGACATGAGTGAAAATTTTGTCATTTTTCAAATAGAATTTGGTCAAATCATTTCTAATAGTGTGTCCTTAAATTTCTGCAATGAGAAGGGGATAAGAGGTGGGACCCTTTTTTTGTTATATATATATATATATATATATATATATATATTATAAAGAAAGAAACAACAATAATAAGAGCCAACAGTATACCACCCATGAACTTGATAAGGGAATCTTGGGTGAGTTGAGGGTGGTGTTACATTTTCTGTGGATTGTTCTTTTGGAAAGTAGCAAGTGGAAGCCCTCACTTTCTTGGACTTTGCATTCATTCTATGATCTCGTGATCACTCCCAACCTCCCCAACATTCTCTCTCTCTCTCCCTCTCTCTCTCTCTCTCTCTATCTCCTTCAATCTATATTTTTTCAGCTTTATCCTCCCTCTCTCTCTCTCTCTCTCTCTCTCTCTCTCTCTCTCTCTCTCTCTCTCTCCCTCTCTCTCAATTTAACCTTATTGTTATAAATTAGTAGTATTGCTATTGCCGACCCACTTCACGGGTGAGGAATTGGTGGATCCCACCTTCCATGGTCACATAATTAGCCCTTCAAATGTGGTATCTATATGTTGGAATAAAGAAATTATTCGTGATATGAGGCTGCAATAAGAACCAAAAGTTGTTTGTACGAGAAGATTTTGTCCCTTTTCGACAACGGCGAGCTCAGATAAATAACAATCACAACGATGTGATTGATGTTCTCCTTCACAAGTGTGTTGTCCTTAATTTGTTATCTCATAGTTGTTCCTCCGCTGTTTTAATCCTCTCTTGCACAAGCAAACTAGAATTTAAATTTTGGGAATTCAAATCACAAGTTGCAAACCGTAGACTTAGAGTCCGTTTAGTTCATAGATAAAAATCATGAGATTAAAATTATTTTTAATTTACGTGTATTTTTTATGAGAGAAAATATTATAATAAACTATAAATTATAATTCGAATCAAAAAACGAATTCTACAACCAAACAGGCTCTTAAATAGAGATCCGATAGAGTAGCGAACCATAGGCTTTATGTCACCACTCAGAGAGAAGTGCATACCAATATAGATTACTTTTTTTCTATCAGTTATGCCGCAAGTTTTGACTTTTAAAATTAGAATTAAAACCAATTAAATTAATAATCAACTATACTATGGTGTAAACTCATAATATTTTTTACTAAACTTTAAAAAGTTAATGAAACTCCATTGCAAGCTTAGTTTAATTAGGAAAAAAAAATATAAAGATACAAATAGATAAATAGAGATAAAAGAAATTATATTTGCATGGTTATTTAGATTAATTCGGTTGGTTTTTTTGGGTTATTTTTTTAGTAAATGGTCCAAATTTTGTAAAATTAAAATAATTACTGTTTATAAGTAATAAACACAGGAAATCAATGGTCAATCAGTTTATTATTGATTGACTTGATAGTGTATTACTGTTTTATTTTGAGGTTTATTATTGAATGACCAATAATTTATCGGCAGAGAGTGTTGCAATCTATCTTAATGTTTCGGAGAGACCAAGGACAATTAGTAGCGGAACCAATAACACTTGAGATAGCAAGAGCACTATCACTTTCAATGGATATTGTTTACAAGACTGATTTGGAGGAAGCCTGAAGGGCGAAGCAAATAGCCTCCATCTCTGCCACTAAGGGATCTTTAGTTTTGATCAGAGAAATAGCAGCCATAACTATGTTTCTTCTATTCGAGTCCCGGCCAACAGCAGCAATCACCGAAGTGGACGGACCCACTGAACAGTCCAGATAACCTTGATCCACCCCGGAGGGGGAGGCTGCCACTCTTTAGAAGCTTTAGAACGGATGACCGGCGAGGTAAGAAGCTGATGGTACTCTTGGTATTACTTCTGAACCTGCCTGAAAGAATGCAGCGGGTTGACTTCCAAACCTTAACACAGCAAATCGTTCCTAGCTTTCCAAATCACCTCTAATGCACTCGAGGTGAAAAAGAGGAACTTCGTTGACTGAGGAAGGGTCGAGTCTCCAAGCAATACTAGGTTCAGGAAGTCCTTTATGGATTCAAGGTTAAGATGTTCGGATCGTAAGTTCTAGGGAGACATGAACAAGATCAGCCTCGAGAACCTGCAATACAGAAAGATGTGAGTAATAGTTTCCCTCCATTTCCCATAAAGACGTCAAATCTCTTCTCCTCCTTCAATTCTTCCAGAAATCTCTCTCCTGTTTGGGAAGGCCCCACACTAGCACTCCACCACAAAAGTTTGTGCTCGGATGCAATATATTGTCACAAGGGAAAACGTTTGTGTTAAGACAAAACATCATCTGCTGCAAGTTTCTATGTCCTTTTGTACACAACAAAAAGTACATATTAAAATGCTTCACAATCTCTTATACATTATTTACTCACGAGAGCATTTCCTTTGCTATAAAACGTCCAAAGAACTTTATCCCCTCCATACTGTAACAATTGGAGCTTTCTGGTGAAGACTATCTTCAGCTTTTTCTCTCTGAAAAGTGCTGCGCTCACGAGCCTCACTTCGTATGCTTGCATAATTATTTTTTTTTCCTAAATAATCTATTAATTTTTTCTTTTTCGTATTTTGTTGTCCGTTTAGGGGAATTAGATTTTGACACATTATAATAATTATTTTTATTTTCTGAAACAATTATCCTTACCTATTAGAATATAAGAAACTGTCAAATGAAGTCAAGTGAATAAGTATATCTCGTAGATTTTTTTTTTTTGAGGGATTATATCTCGTAGATGTTATTATTCACTTTTGAGTACAAAAAAACAAAAACAAAAAAAACAAAAGAAAAAAAAAACTGTAATGAATTTGAGTTTTTTGATTTTGTTTGGATTCCTAGGCCCCTTAATGTAATGGCCCATTCTTTTTGCATTTGGTGAAGGAATATGTCTGCTATAAATATGTATATACCTCTCTGTCGCAAGAGTGGCATTGTATATATTCCAATTCCTTTTTGCAATAGGACTCTTTTTCAGGGGAAAAACAAAAAAACAAAAAAGGAAAAAAAAAAAATAGTGATAAGAAATTTTGACGGAAAATGGAGAAAAAATTGATTTCTTTATTGGAGATCTCTACAGTAGGTCTTAAATAAATGAACTATTTATAGTTATCTGTTTTTAACCATATGAATGATTGAATTTATGAGAAGTTGTGTGTTTTACATATTTTTTTATTATTATTTTAATGTGCTATTGACCTAACTCCACAAATAAAAATAGACACCACGATAGAAAACCCTAAGAATGACGC
>NW_010374042.1:374669-381842 GCF_000414095.1 Morus notabilis | reverse complement strand
ACGCTCTTCATTATCTTATTCAAGGAACAAGTTCTCCAGATTATGTCTCTTTCTTTTTATTTTAGGTTTGTTGGTGGAAGCAAAATAATTCGCTAATGCATTAACAAACCCACGCCAGAAATTCTGAATCTGATCAGCAGCTTGTGCAGTTTTTGTTGAAACTGCAATTCAATGGATATTCCATATAAATGTGATGGTGCAAAAGTGGGACCGCATTCTAGAATTTTGTTCGGAAGAAAAAATTGGTCGGTTTAGTTGGTTTTCCCTTTAATTTAGTCTTCCTTTTTTGAGAGTTATGCCTTTTTATCTTGCTTTCTACTGCGATCTTAACTGCCCACTGAAGCATGCGCATATGGCTCTAGTGGCATACTAATTCTTTTCATCTTTTAGTCCACACATGATATAACTTTGTATTTTTCTTTGTTTTCTTTGTCTTTAAGGGATATCTTCTCTTTTAATATATTAGTTTAAGGACGTGCTGTGCACGTCTTGCCATGTAGAGTCACGTGAGCGAGCAGTATACTATTTTCAACATAATGGAAAATTTGATTCCATACAACTATTGGGCCTGGTATATTTGTAGGGTACGAAGTAGTAAGGGTGTGCACGTGTATGTACCCAATTCGTCGGTGTTAGCTCTAATATGGTTGAGACACTAATGCTCCGTTTGTTTCGAGAGTTTTGGCTTGATTTAGGATTATAGTTCTTAGTTCGCTACAATGTTTTTCTCTCACAAAAACTTTAAATTTCAAAAATAAGAATCATGATCCATGATTCTAAACCCATGAACCAAATGTCACTTTAGTGTTCCTTAAAGTAGACACATCAGTAGGACCTCCAATAAAAATAGTAGGACAGGATAAGCCCGAATAGGGCCAAATAAAGCATATTCTAAGACCTGTTTCATTGCTGAATGATCAAAATACCCCTGCAAAAGTGCTAGACAACTCGAAAAAGAACAAATGAGAAAATCACATGGACAAAAGTTGGTGGAAGAAGTAGCCAAATGGTTGATGGAGAGCCGACTAGGGTTGGATAAGGCTTTAACAGAGTGGGTGTAAGACTCTTGTATGGTGGATAAGGCTTCAATAGAGTAGACAATGTTGCTCCGAAGGCAAACACAGGCTACTCCGGGAGCAATTTCCAAAACTTCAAGAAGAATGAGGTTGAGATGAGCTCTTATGGCTGATAATAAGGATGAAGTCCTAACGCTTTTTGAGCCTTGAAATATGCTATGTGAGATGCGAGTGGGAAACACCGAAGCTCCATGATGTTAATATCCAGCCCTATTTTCCTAAGTGTCTCCGGCCAGGTTACCGCACGCGAATAAGATTAGAAATTCTATAAGTTGACCTAACTCTTTTATTTGTCTTCTACGTGATTTTACACCCTAATGACAGCCATTTAATGCCAAGTTAATCCCTTTTAATTTTATATAATTTATGAACTAATAAGTATTTTCTACCCTTGCTCTCGCGACAATCTCCTCTCAAGTGCCCTAACTACCATAGAGTTTTTCATCATCTTCCTTTATCCTTCTAAGAAGAACACAATATTAGAAAGTTATTTTCAAGATATGTGTTGCTACCATGATATTTTGTGTTTTTTGTCATTGATGGAGAGGGATGTTCATATATTTTTATAGTTTTGTTTAAGATCGTTGTGGCGTTATTGTGAAGGAAAATGTTATGAGATTGTTATAGTTTTGGATGCTAATTTTTTTTTTTACATTATTTATTATTATTACGTCGTGATTATAATTTTGATTGATGGTGGCATGTTTAGAATTCTTTTACGCCTATGTGATTTGTTAATCCTCTATTTTATTTATTTATTTATTTTGTTTACTGTTGATAATGTTAGAAACACGTTTTGGTTGTTTCTATGATGTATTTGAGTTATATATTATTTCTAATTAGGTGTTGATGTGAGTTTTTTTTGTTTTTGTTTTTTTATATGACTCATGATTTAATAATTTTCGGATATGATTATGTTGAAGCATGTTAGAGTTGTAGTTAATGTAATAGGCTAATAGACATGAATTTTCAATGAGTTTTGAATGATTTAAAGGGAATTTGTTGGCTAAATTCGGATTATAGAGTGCTGGAATTTTTACAGATTTTATGACTTGACTTTAAAATAGTGTTTGAGGGACTAAACGGACTCCATTTTTAGCAAATAAAGTGTCGTTAGAAAGCTCTAGATGTCTACTTTAAGAGTTATGTATGAATTTTTATGAGTTTTTAAAGGGGTAAACGTCAGACTACCAATTTTTGTTAAGTTTTATAATTTTGTGTAATTGATGGGTTTTTATGTCTTGATGTTAATGAATGATGAGAATGGTCTATTAGATGTTGTTTTAATGTGATCAATGTGTTTGATGAGTTGTTAAAGCTTTTTAGTAATTTTATTATGATTTATGGCATGAACGGTTCTAGAGGTGAGCACCCAAGGACTTCATTCGTCGCATCACCGTTGAAAAATTTAAAAGGTTAAGTAAGGCGTTTAGGTAAGTACATTCTCACCTGCAACATGAATTGAATAATTGAGAAGTATATGATTTTGATGTTTATGATGATGTTATGACGCTTTTAATATTTCTCTTATGATGACGTTTTGAAGACAAATGTATATATATGTATTTTTATGTTTTAAATGGCGTTGTACACCCTTGATGGTGACCGGTGAGTAGTCTTTTATCCGGTGAGCGAATTTATTGTCACGGTTGGTATGAGATTTGTTACCCCACGCTTTCTATGGCTAGCACGTTATGATGGTGCAACGTTGGGCCCAATATATAATGAATTTTAAAGTTAAAATATGTTCAAAAATAATTGTTCTCATGATGACATTTATTGTTGATAAATAAAAATGTTCATTTACGTTTGTGAGATTTAAGTGTCTTACTAAACCCTTACTCATATAAATTATTATTTCATGTTGCTGACGAACTAAAGGGTAAGTTATAGTTATAGAGAATCTTGAAGCGGATGCGAGCTATGCGTGATAAGAAAATAGGAGAAACGATCATGAAATGAAAGTGTTTAATTTTAAATAAAGTTTTTAATTTTTAATTTTTTATTATTTTTGAAACTTTAATTTATGGTGGTTTTGATTTGAAAAATACTTTAAATTTTTTTTTAAAATCATTCAAAATAAAATGTTTTAAATTTAACTATTTTTTACATTTTTTAAAAGAAAAATATTTAAAAATTAAGACAATGGCCCGGTCGTTACAGAAAATCATCAGCTACCTTCCCAGAGGTAACAAACGAAGGTGGCGTGTGACGATTACACAGAGCCATATGACGTGCTCTGATGAAAACTTGCGCACGCAATTTCCTTTCGGAGCAAAATCGCCAACTGACTTATCAGGGTTGACAAAAGGGATTACCAAAAACGGAATAAAAACGTTCAGGACGTTTGCTCCGTGGGACATTTGACAGCGCTCAGATGGAGGATTGCGCACCCCATTCCCCAATAATCAAAATTTTCAAATTGCTTATGAAGATGACCAAAGAAATGGTTCGAAATGGAATGACTTCGAGACAAGAATCCGACATTTATGCTGACATGAACACTTCCCAGGACTAAAATTCTCTAAGAGTGTCGGATTCTATTTAATGCTCTATATTTTTTCATTTCCAAAGGTCTGATGGCACATCGACATGTAATTAAGGGAGAATTCATGTTGCTTAAGGCAACACAACCGTCATTTAAACACTTGACACAGGTTCCTCCGAGCAGGTTCTCATGGGCGAACCAAGGTCTGTGCAGAACCTTCTAGGAGGCACACATAGTGCTGCTCTGAGAGGCAAGGCTGTCACGACAAAAACCTCCATTGAGCTAAAAAAACGACTAAGTTAGACCTTTTCTGCTGATGGGGAAGGTTCTAGAAGTGAAAGTTCTTGGATTCTGACTCCCAAAAGCTGAAACAAAAAGATTGGGCTTCCAAAAGACGCAGTGAAGGCTTTTTTGGGATTTAATTCTTCTTCACCCATTAATTCCTAACTTGATTAATTTAAAAACCTCACAAGTGAGATTTATATTAATGCCAAGTCAAGAGATAAATAGGCTCATTTGATTACTTATTTAAACTGGGACGAGTTTTTTGAACGTGACTTAAGTTTACCGAGCTCAACAATGTCACGAGATAAAATTATTAGACCTAGATCCTTAAATCAAGAACATCAAGTGCTTTTAAGTGCTTTTAAGTTTATTATTAAAATAAACATATAATTTTTACTAAAGAAAACTAATTTTGATTTAAAACACTCGTGGTACTTGTATTGAATTATTCTTATCAATAAAGATTTCGGTTTATTATATATACAACAAAAAAGAATAGTTTTTTCAGTATAAAATGAAGGATAAATTTGACCCCAAAAAAATAGAGGATTGTAAGAAAAAATATTTAAGTTGGGATATATTTGAAAAAAGATTATTTTAACGGGGACAAATTAAAAACAAAATGCACTTTAGAAAACACATTTAAAATATAAAATTATAAGGGGAAAAGCAAAATAATAGTAAGGGGGAATGAAACCAGGATGAATTTTAAGGCTTGTTCATTTCGTCGATTACAGTTTGTGATTTGAGTTGAGTGCATATATTGGAGTTAGAACTTAAATTGGAATTGAAACTGAAATCAGAGTTAGTATTTAGGAGTGCACATGGTGATTCAAACCGTCCTCTCAATTTAAGTTATAAGGTGTTCACTTCACTAATTTCACAATTCCAACCACCACCTCCATTGTCCTCAATTTTGAGGAGGGAAATGAAAAAATAATAATAATAATAAAAAGCTGAATAGGTGACGGAAATGAAAAAAAAAAATTGAATACTACCAATTCCTAATAGTGTATGTGTAATGTTATGCAAAAAGATTTTTTTTTATTTTTAATCCTTGAATTGGTTAATACAATTCAACATAACTTGTTACGAAATAAAATAGTTCATACGTGAATAACTGAAGTAGTGTTTAGCTAGCGATCGTTATTTCCATTATGAGCCTGTCACATGGTTTTCGCTATTTCATCCTTCAAAAGACCCATTTGCATGCGACTCGCAGTGTTTTTTGGTCTTTCAGTACTCCGATCTGGGTTATGATTTTGATTGACATCATCATCTGCGTTGGTGGGGTCAATTTCACTTACCAGTACTCCATCTTAAAAGTATTGATTGATGAAGTTGTTATCATGTTACTACATGCGTATAAAGTTATGTAACACAACACAAACAATGGGTATTTTTACCTGTTTCCGTATCAAGTAGTTGCTGAAATTATTCCTTTAGAATACACGTTCACATTTTTCAAAACTAGAACGCATTCTTTTTTTTTTTGAAAAAAAAAAATAGAACGCATTCAAAATGAATTAAAAAAAGGAAAAACTAATTAGTGTGTATATACAAGAAGAAAAAAAAAGATGTTTAAACAAGGGTACATTTAAGACAAAATATTTCAGTAGGATAAAAAAAAGAAGAGAGTTGAGTGAAACACATTCTAAAATAGATTATACGGAAAAAAAAAAAAAAAAAAAAAATGAGAAAAAAAAAGGTATCAGATTATTAAGCAAAAAAAAAAAAAAAAAACGAATAGAAAAATAAGAAAAAAAGGGAAAGAAACGGCTTGACGTGGCGGAAGACTCTTAAAAGCTCATCTTGTCACTTTTATTATATATGTAAAGATAAAGAAGTATAAATATTCCAATTAAAAAGTGTGTTTTACGAAATATCACTTATGTATAAACAAGTAAAACAAGTATTGAAAGAATATTTTAACGAGCAAATCAGACAAAAAAAAAAGTTAATTAGAAAATGGTAATTGAGAAGCTGTATTGAAAAAAAAAAGTGTTTAAACAACTTAATTGGGACATATTTAGAAAAATTATCTAAACACTAACAAACTAGAAAGAAAAAAGGTATTACGAAGAAATAATGAATAAAAAGATTGCGTGAAAAAATTGTTTAAAAGAGACATTTGAGAACAAAAAAAAAATTGATTGTTGATTAAAAGGTATTTATGAAGAAATGATAATTGAATATTTTAGATATTTGATAATAAAAAAGGCGAAAGTAATATTTTGGTTAACAATAGAGGTTTTTTAAGACAACCACAAAATTCTCCCATATTGTTATTACATGAGTTAGGCGTTTCGGACACCTACAAAATCTTAGCAATTGATGATTCTACTAGATTAATGAAATATTAGATAGACGGCCAGTTTTGACCACCCCTTTGATGACTGAATTCTTTTTATTTAGTTAAATGGCGATTTTGGTTTTTTTGGAGTTTTATAATGGTCAATCACTAATATATCAATGGTTTATAATTTGATAGACGGGTCTATCACTAATTTTACCAATAGTCATGAACTGATAAATTATTTATACAGACATTAACTAATCACTAGATATATCATTGATAAACCACAAGTTAATTAATGATAAACTATTGATAAGTCTTTACTCAAGCAAGTATACATTAAGAAGAATAAGAAGAATTAGGAAGGTTGTTAAGCAAAGCTGTTAGTTAACTTGTTAAATAAGATTGTTAGTTAGCTTGTTATGAATGATTGTTAGTTAGTTTAGTTAGCTTGTGAAGAAAGATTGTGAGGGAATAAAAGGGGGAGGAGGGAATGGTTAGAGGGAAAAAAAAATTAAGTGTTTGTTCAAGGAAAAATCTTGGAGCTAATCCAAGTGGGGAGGCAGCGGACCCTTGAAGATCCGCTTATCAGTGTACATTCTGCTTCATTCAATAAAGAACTCTACTTGATTTTCGTCTTTCTCAATCTTTTCTTACAAATTGTCCGTGAATCTGCCAAGATCTTATCATTTTGATATCAGAGCAATCGATCTTGGCCATGGCTGGGAAGAAGTCTGAGAAACGGTTTGAATCAGTAAATAAGGAAATTCAGCAGGTCAAGACTTTTGTAGAGAAGGGAATCGAGAAGATGAGGGTTGAGGTAACTGATTTGCGCTGGCTAATGGAAGGACACATGAAGAAGTTGACGGCGGTAGAGAAGAGCAAAGCGCCGGCGAGCAGCCTGGACCGAGGTTCACTGACGAATCGAATAGAAAGGTGTGTTTGGCTCGAGGTTGCACGTCTGGGAAGGAGGACAATGAACGTGACCAAAGATCGTGGCTCAATCAAGGGCACACAGAGAAGAGCGT
>NW_010374042.1:358362-374586 GCF_000414095.1 Morus notabilis | reverse complement strand
AGAGCGTCGGGGGTTTCTGAGGACTGACGGCGGCGCGATTGGTTAGAACGGGGGAAGAATCGATCGTGGCAAGGCACCGGAGTTTAAACCCAAAGGGTTCGGAGATGAAATTCGCGACGGGGAAGCTTATGGGAACTACTTCGGGAAGCCAAGCAGGGAACTCCAAGGCGGAGGGGACGCCTGGGGTGGCAGGAGTCGTTCCGTCGATGCTTGGGGTCAAAATGAATGGAGGGGACCGGCGTGGGTACCGGCGGGCAATTTCAAAGGTCAGGCCGGCGAGAATCGGATTGCTGGAGAAAATCAGTGTGGCTAGGAGGACAGAGAATGGAACCCGTTGCGTCGGAAACATTTGGACTGTCTGATCTTCAACGGTGAGGATCTGGATGGGTGGGTGTTCCGTATGGAATAATTCTTCTCCCTAAACCGGTACACAGACAATGAAAAATTGATCACGACCTGTGTTGCCTTGGAAGGCGATGCCCTTTCCTGGTTTCAGTGGCAGAACCGACACAAAGCTTTTGTAAATTGGGATGAGTTCAAGGTGGAGGCCTTACAACAATTCCGCTCTTCGCAAGAAGGAAATTTATGTGAGTGTTTCTTGGCTCTGCGGTAGACCGGTTCCGTGGCAGAGTACCGTCAGAAATTTGAGGTGTCGACAACCCCCTTACAGGAGGTACCGGAGGAAATTTTGGAAGGAATCTTCGTGAACGGATTGAAGGCAGACATTCAAGCAGAATTGTGCTTGCTCAAACCCATAAGTCTCCCGAAAATAATGGATACAGCTCAACGAATCGAAGAAAAGAATTGGTTATTACGGCGGGAGATGAGTGGTGTTCAGTTCACAAAGCTGTAGATCGTTGGCGCCGCGGGAAACTTGAATTCAGCGCCATTACCAGCCCCAAAAACATGCCTCGGAAGTGATAGAGTGGATAGGCCAAGGAATGAGTTTCCATTCAAGAAGCTCTCGGATTTGTAATTGCAAGAGAAAAGGAACCGTGGCTTTTGTTTCCACTGCGATGAAACGTTCTCTTTGGGTCACCGTTGTAAGAAAAAAGAGATGCAAATCATGTTGGTAAGTGATGATGATGAATTGCCAATACAAGATTTAGAGTTGGGAGACATGGGAGAAGTACCGAAGGAGTTGCTCTGATCGAAAGTCATTGAGTTGTCACTAAACTCGGTCGTCAGCCTCACTACACCTCGGACTATGAAGATTAAAGGGGAAATTAGCCAACGAGAGGTAATTGTTCTCATTGCCTCGGGTGCAACTCAAAATTTTATTTCTTTAGCATTGGTTCAAGAGTTGGCCTTACCGCTCCCTCCTACCACCAGTTTTGTGGTCTAAATTGGAACGAGGGAATTGGTGCAAGGGCAAAGTTTATGCAACAAAGTAGTTTTGAACATGCAACAATTGACAATCATTGAAAATTTTATACTGCTGGCACTTAGGGGTATAGATGTGATCTTACGGATGCAATTGTTGGAGACTTTAGGTAGCATGAAAGTTAATTGGAAAACACAATTAATGAAATTCATGGTGCGGGGGGCTAGCATTATTTTGAAAGGTGATGCTAGCCTCTCTAAGACAATGGTTTCTCATAACGCTATGCTACGAACAATTAGACATGAAGGCAATGCCATTTACTTGGAATTGCGCTCCTTAAGTTTGGACAAAAATGGCAGCGGGCTGGAGATTGTCAATGAGCAGCTTCAAGCTCTCCTACACAAGCATTCCGCCACACTCAACATGCATGTTGGTTTACCTCTACACCGAGTCTGAGATCACGGCATCATCCTCCAAGAGGGGACGACCCCTATTAGTGTTAGACCTTACAAATACCCCCATTTTCAAAAGAGTGAGATAGAGAAGTTGGTGAAGGAAATGTTGGCTGCCGGTATTATCCAACCAAGTACAAGTCCATTTTCCAGTCTGATTTTGTTGGTTAAGAAGAAAGATGGAATTTGACGCTTCTGTGTTAACTATCGAGCTTTAAACAAGGCTATTGTTCCTAACAAATTTCCAATTCCGGTGATTGAAGAGCTTTTAGAGGAATTATGTGGTGCCGCCATATTTACCAAGTTGGATTTGAAATCCGGTTACCACCAAATCCGGATGAGTGATGAAGATGTTCCCAAAACCGCTTTTCGTACCCCCAAGGGCCATTATGAGTTTCTTGTCATGCCTTTCGGGTTGGCAAACGCTCCAGCAACTTTTCAAGCCTTGATGAATGAAGTCTTGAAGCCCCTTTTTGTGAGACTTTGTACTTGTCTTCTTCAATGACATCTTGATCTCCAGTGACTCTTGAGAGGCT
This sequence comes from Morus notabilis, assembly GCF_000414095.1. Classification (NCBI taxonomy): domain Eukaryota; kingdom Viridiplantae; phylum Streptophyta; class Magnoliopsida; order Rosales; family Moraceae; genus Morus; species Morus notabilis. The sequence continues at coordinate 372,274 of NW_010374042.1, read as the reverse complement.
CATTTGGTCCACTTGGACAAAGTCCTTACGGTCTTAGAAACTAATCACTTGTATGTTAACCAAAAGAAATGTATTTTTGCACAAACTAGATTAAAGTATTTAGGACATATTATACATATACTAAAGGAAGGGAAGGGTTTCAATGTTCATGTTACAGTGTTATGAACAGTGAACTTCCCATTTTAACCTCTTAAATGTACATTCACCGTTTTACCCGTTAGGTGTTAGGCTGCTGCTGAGCTTATTTGGCTGGCATTTTGGTCTTTTACTTCATATTCTACTTTGCAAATTTTTCTTCTCTCTCTTTCCTTCAGAGGAAAAATTTTTCCCATCCCTCTCAGTTTCTCTGCCGTTTGAGCGGTCCTTTCATTTGACTCTCTTTCTTTCTTCTTTTTGACGTTTCTTCTATCTCTTGCGCACAAAAAAAATGCTAATCCTTTGTTATTTTTTTACAAGTCTTTTCTTCCTGCTGTTTTGGTATTTCTTCTCTTTCTTTACCTCTGAAGGAAAATTATTTTGACATCCTTTTTGTTTTCCACTGTTTCTTCTCTCATAATTTTTATTTTATTTTTTTGGTTTCTTGGGATCTCTTCTCTTAAATTTTTTCCCTTTTTATTTTTTTTTCTTCTTTCATACTTCAGGGTTTTCTTCAAAAAAAAAAAAAAAAATTCCTCATTTTTCTTTTTTTCTGCTTTGTTATTTTTCTATTTTTTTTTTTTGTTCTTTTCCGTTCTCACTACTTCTTTTTGTTTTAGTGTTTCGTTACACAAATTTGTTTTTAATTTTTAAATTTTTTTCTCCGTTTTTTCTTCTTTCATTAATTTTTTTTGTTCGAACATTTTTTTTAATTTTTTTTCTCTCTGCTTTTTTATTTCTTTGGATTTTTATTTTTTTATTTTTATATGTTGTTCTTTCGGTACTGATATTCTTCTTTTATGGTTGATGTTCTTCTGTTCTTTGTCTCTTCAGTCTTTTTTTTTAAATATTTTAACAAATTTTTTTTCCTTTTTTTCTTTTCGTTTGTTTTAACAAATTTTTTTTTTCATCTATTATTTAAAAAAAATTGTATATTGTGTTTTTTTCAGACTTTTTTTATTCCTTAATCATGACAGTTTCTATCGTGTTAGTGTTATAGTTTGACACGTACATGTCATCTGCTTCATTTCTGTATAAGAAAACTATAATGTTTAACTATCAGTTGTTTATTGGTTCTGATGTGCGATGATATTCATGCTTTACGACACCTGCCGTGATATAATCATTATTATGATTGCTGTTGTTTTTTTTTTTTGCAGGATTTTGTATCAGTGATTGAGTGTTATTTGGGTAACAATGTGTGTATATATTAGCCTTTATTTTGTTAGTCTCCGAATCGAATTCGGATGCGGAACCGTGGGGGGAGGCGGATCGTGTATAACAAAAATTTTCATAAAACCTTTGAGATATTCTATAGATTATATTAATTTATGCACTAATAAATTAATCTCATTAATTCATTTATTAAGAACTCAATTATGAATAATACCCGGCGGCCGATTAGGATGATAACTTGAGTTCTTTAACCTCGAACAATCCTTGCTCCAAAGCTTTGTATTTAGAAAACCAATGTCTTCCACGTCAATTCCTAGAATCCACGAAGATGTGCGTGTGGGCACACATGAGACAAAATGGGTTAGAATAAACACTCAAATTTTCACAAACACCAACACATGCACGATGTGGAATTTTTGGAGAAAAATTTTTCCTTCCCTCTAAGAGAATAATTTCGGCCACCCTATTCAAATTAGGGCAAAAATTGTTTCAAAAATTGTCTCGTGTAATTTTCTATCATTCTCTTATTTATAGAGTAGAAGTCAAACTTCTAGAAGGAATCCAATCTCTATCTCCAAGATAAAACTTGTTAATTATCTCCTATTTGAATTTGAAACAAAATCTCCTCTTTTCCATTATCCATTATGGCCGGCCAAGATAGGGGATTTTATCCCTATATAAGCGCCAATATCAGATAGGAAAGGAAGAGAAAATCATCATTTATCCTGTAGTCCAATTTTGACTCAAATTCAAATTCCAATTTAAGTCAAACTTAAATTAATTTGAATTCTAAATTGAACAACTTATCAAATAAGTTTAAATGGATAAATCTAGATGTGTTCAAATTTAAATTTAAATAATCACATTATTTAAATAATAATTAATGCTCAATTAATTATTTTTGAGTGTTTAATTTTAGAATTCCGTAATTCTAAAATTCTCATTTTGCCCTTTATGTCTTGTAGAATTACTAGGACAACACGGGGACTAATGGACCTATAATCCCAAGCTCCAATAAAATTAATAATTAATTAAACACTTTAATTAATTAATTAATTCTATTAATTCCAATAGTTACTCCACTATAAACTTAGAATTACACTCTCAAAATTATAGATATAAATTACTTCTAAACTGTGAAGTGTCCATTTGATATAGTTACTACATATAGATCAATCCTCCATAAATAATTCATAATTAGAGCAAGGTAAAATCCGTTAACCTCTCTAATTACATCTTTATCCTTGAGTACCATTGATTTTCTAATGGACAATGCTTCATAAAATACATTCATGAATCGGAGCTCCTACTGGTCCAAGTACCAAATCAACCTTCAAGAGAATTATTTATCTACTTTTTTCTCAAGAAGGAATGGATTCCATCTTGTATAATAACATTCCTAGCTACCTACTTCATCATGTCTCCAAAATACAAGGAATAGGATTCATGATCTCAGAATCCGTACCGAGTAAATCAAAAGACACAAATCCATAAATAGGAGTCTGTTAAGAACTCATGATTAAAATCATTATATATATGCCCATCGGTAGACTCAATTAGAATTTCTATACTTAACGGAAATTATTAGAAATTCATATTGTGTATGTGTCCTTGTTCCACATAATCTCATTATGCGAAATACACTCATTCAATATCTCACCATATTAACAGTGCGGATAACACCGTTCCATTCTAAATGGGAATGACATGTATTAATAATGTTTTAATTAAAGATTCTTAACTTTAATTAAATTCATTATGAACATTGCTTTTTGATTATTATCCTTAAACATTATCCTCTCGTATATAACACTTATATACAACGTTTAAGGTCACATAAATAATCATGAAATTTTTATTGATATTCATAAAATATTCATAAATATATGCACATAAAATAATAAATAAACTTTTTTATTAAATAAATAATAAATATCCTATTACATCTTATATTTCTACGACACTATTCCCAACATATTTTATATTCGTTCTTTAACTATTACATTTTATGCTCATTTGGTTCATCTGTTTTCTTACAGTTTACAAAATATTATTGTCGTTAGGCTTTTAGTAGTTTTTTTATTGTCTTTTGGACATTCTGTTGATACCTTTCTTCTGGTCAGTTTTTACCGCTGGGTTGTTCTATCTGGTTTTCTTTCATCTGGAATTTTTGTTGTTCTATTGGAGCTGTTATGTGCAATGTGTTTCTTTGATAGAGGTAATCTTATTTTTTTTCTTACATATGTTTATTACCTTTTTAAAGTATTGCTTTCTGATGTTATTTTGATTTGTTATATCAATTTTTCTATTTATTAATTTATCAGTTGATGTTTATTTGTTTATATGATTATGCTATTTTTTATTCTGTAATTTTTTTTTCTTATCGTTGCTTAGTGTCTGTTATTTTTAATATTGTTATTTAGTTATGTGTTTGGTTTATATATTATATATATATATATATATTAATTTTTTTTCCTTTTAACAGTATATTTTTTGTAAAGCTTTACTCTTGATGATGATGTACTTCTCTTCTATTGTAATAGATCATTTGACTGTTAACAGAGACTTAGCTGTTTTTTATGTTTCCCGAATTATTTTGGATTTATGCAATTATTTAACAGTTTGTTTATGGGTAAGGTATTAATGTTCTTTGGTATTGATGATGTAATTTCTTTCTGTCAAAATTAGTGTTCTTTGAACATTTTGCGGTTATTCTTACTCATCACATTTCAATATTTGCTTTGTGTGTCTCATAATGAATCGCTTTCATCTTTGAGTAATGCAAATCTATCGTTCAGTCTTTGGTTTTTTATTTCTTTATTTGTTTGTTCTAATATATGTCTTCTTTGTCCTTTCTGTGTAAGTTCTAATTTTAAGCCTTTTTTTTTTTTTTTTTTTGTCTTCTGAATAAATCCAGTAATAACTTAGATGGCAACCAAGTACATTACTAGGTCTTATTTCAATTACATATGATATACATAGTTAACAATAGAAGATAAATACCTGAACTAAGCAATTAGTAAATATTTGTCTATTTTGTTTATCTTCTATTGCTATAAAAATTCATTGCTTTAGCATATTTTTGTTATATATATATATATATATATATATTGGTTTCAATAAATTTTTTTTTCTAATGACTCAACACAACAACATGACAGTAGTTTTTTTTTTATGAACTGATGAAAAATGTATATGTAATGCATTTATTGAAGTTAATATATTGTAAAGGATGTTTTAACTTTCTTTTCTAACGAGTATTTATCTTATAAATATTCATTATATGATAATATTTTCTATTGTTTTTTGCTTATTTGAAGTAGATTGGGTGTGAGACATTAAAGATCAAATGTATTTTCACTCTCAATCATTTACTGCTCTGCTTAATTAACAATCGTTTGCTGCTTTCTGTTGCTATCTGTGGATCCTTTTTTTCTCTATATTTGGCATTGGTTAGTTGCTAATCCAGTTATTTTTAATGAATCTTGCCTTAATTTTGTTCACATCTAGTGCTGATATTTGATATATTGGTATGCTGTGCTGATATTAATATATGATCTATTTATTTTATATTGTCTGTTCATACCATTTTATAATATGTTATTACTAGAAGCTATTATTATATATTGATTATTGTTAGTCTGTTCTATTCTTAATCATTCTTAGTGACAGATGTATTTTATCCTTACTAATGTTTTAAATAGTTTTTTGGCTGTATATATTTTCTTTTTCATTACCTGTTCTCTGTTTAACTTTTTCCAAATAAATTTCTTACATAAAATCTATATATGTACATGTTACTTTTTTTTTTGGCAAATGAATTCTACCTTTTTTATTTGCTATAATTTTTTTCCACATTTTTTATACTGGAGCGATGATGATGTTACAAAAACTTTGATTTTTAATGTATTGCATAGGTTGTGTGAATATTACTATGAATACATATGGTATTATCAAATTCGACAAGGTAATATAAATATTTTTAGCTCCTTTAATTTACACTATATAATAAAAGTTTGTCAACTTTTTTAAAAATTACATTTACTAATTTTTCTTTCTTAACATGCCTGTCTTGCAGTTAAAAAGAAGAGCACGATAAATCTAATAAGTATCAGTGTTTTATATTGTATATACATGTAAATACATTTTGAATTACAATATTGTATATCTATATATTTGTAAATATGTTTGTAATAATCTTAAATCCTTCACATGATACAACATTATATTGTGTATAGATCTAATATGCATCAATGTTTTATACTGTATTCCGCAGCAACGCGCGGAATACAAGCTCGTTGTCTCTAAAGAGGGTGTTTCGGCTGACCCAAGCAAGATCCAAACAATGTTGGATTGGCCTACACCTAGGACTATCAAGGAGCTACAAGGTTTTTTGGGCCTTACCGGCTATTACGATTTGTGGAGGGGTATGGCCACATCTCTTGGCCCCTTACACAACAACTGAAGCAGGACAGTTTTCTTTGGACTGCTGAAGCCGACTCTGCTTTCCAACAGTTAAAACGAGCCATGACTAACTTTTTGTCATGGAATCCGATGTGTCGGACTTCAGCATTAGTGCGGTGCTCATGCAAAACCAGCGGCCTATCACTTACTTTAGTCAAGTTCTCTTTTCTCGTGCTTGCGCCAAATCGGTTTATGAGAGGGAACTTATGGCCATTGTGTTGGTTGTCCATAAATGGCGCCACTATTTACTTGGCCGGCCTTTTGTGGTGCGAACCAACCAGAAAAGTTTAAAATTCCTACTTGAACAATGGTTAGTAAGTGTGGAACACAAAAAGTGGTTATGCAAGTTGTTGGATTATGACTTTGACATCCAATATAAAATGGGGGTTGAGAACAAGGCAGCCGATGCTCTATCCTGGAAGCACAGTGGACTCGAATTGATGGTGTTGACTTCACCGGTGGTTCTTGACATTGCTTATTTGCACCAGCATGTATTGGCCGATCCACACCTTACACAGATCCAGGCTGAGTTTGTTCAAGGGGCTGCATCTAGAAAGGGTTACACGCTGCAACACGACCAACTACTTTTCAAGGGGCATTTGGTTCTTCCGCAACATTCTCTGCTCATTTCCACCTTGTTGCACGAGTTCCATGGAAGTAAAATTAGTGGTCATTCCAGGACCCTTAAAACTTACAAGCGGTTGGCTCGAGAATTCTATTGGAAAGGCATGCGTAATGATGTGGATGCTTTTGTGTCGGCTTGTGTTGTTTGTCAACAAAACAAGTCGTCCACTCTATCTCCTGGAGGCTTATTGCATCTGTTCCCTATTCCCGATCACGTTTGGGAAGATATCTCCATGGACTTCATTGAAGGACTTCCTAAATTGGAGGGATATGATTCCATCTTGGCGGTGGTTGACCGGCTTACCAAGTATGCGCATTTTTTGGGTCTCCAGCATCCCTTTACTGCCAAGTCGGTGGCTACCCTCTTTGTTAAGGAGGTTGTTCGCCTTCATAGCTTTCCGCGTAGTATTATTTTGGATCGGGATCGCATCTTTCTCAGCCATTTTTGGACCGAACTTTTCAAGCTGCAAGGGACTTCTTTATGCCGCAGTACAGCCTATTATCCACACTTGGAGGCTTATTTGCATTGTTTTGTGTCTGGCACCCCGTGGCAATGGTTTCACCACCTCCCTTGGGTTGAGTTTTGTTATAATACCAGCTATCATGTCTCGGCTGCTATGACTCCTTTCAAAGCCCTTTATGGCCGGGATCCCCCTACTTTGGTTCCGTATATTTCGGGTTCCACAGCCATTTCCGCCTTGGACAAACAGTTACATGATCGTGATGTCCTCTTGGCTGAATTGAAAGAACACTTGTGTCGTGCTCGGCAATCCATGCGGGTGCATGCCAATGCCAAGCGTCGAGATTTATCTTTTGAGGTGGGAGATGCAATCTACTTGAAGTTGCAGCCTTATCGTCATCGCTTGCTCGCTCGGGTTGTTAATGAAAAACTATACCCCCGGTATTATGGCCCTTTCCCGTCATCACCGCGTTGGCTCAGGGGCTTACCACTTGCAACTCCCTCCTGGTGCTAAACTTCACCCTATCTTCCATGTCTCACAGTTCAAGAAGGCAATTGGTCCTACTGGGATACCTCAATCCCTTCCCCCGATTCTTTTTGAGGATTTGACCTTGCAGGTGGAACCGAAACGAGTTGTGGATACTCGCTATTCTCCATCCACAGGGCAATTGGAGGTTCTATTAAATGGCGCCATTTACATGATTTTTAGTCCCCTTGGGAGCTCTTTGATGTCATTTAGCAGCAGTTTCCAGCCTTCCACCTTGAGGACAATGTGACATTTCTTAGGGGGGTGTAATTGATAAGTCTTTACTTAGGCAAGAAGAATAAGAAGAATTAGGAAGGTTGTTAAGCAAGACTGTTAGTTAGCTTGTTAAATAAGATTGTTAGTTAGCTTGTGAAGAAAGATTGTTAGTTAGCTTAGTTAGCTTGTGAAGAAAGATTGTGAGGGAATAAAAGGGGGAGGAGGGAACGGTTAGAGAAGGAAAAAAAAAAAAGATTTTAGTGTTTGTTCAAGGGAAAATCTTGGAACTAATCCAAGTGGGGATGCAGCGGACCCTCGAAGATCCGCTTATCAATGTACATTCTACTTCATTTAATAAAGAATTCTACTTGATTTTTATCTTTCTCAATCTTTTCTTACCAATTGTCCACGAATCTGTCAACAAGATCTTATCAACTACTAAGTTAATCAGTAATAAATCACAAGTCAGTACATTATTGATTAGCCATTTCTTAAAACGACATACATAAATTTTTTTAATTTAACAAAACTTGGATCATTTACTAAAAGATAATAAAAAACAACAATTAAAAAAAGTAGTAGAAAGGATCTAAAATGAAAAATGAAACTCCCCGATGATTAGGTACAGGACTTAAAAGACAAAAAACCAATGGAACCGGTTAAGACATTCAAAAGGACAGACCCAGGATTCATACTCAAGCCTTTGAAATTTTAAGCCACTGATGTTTGGAGAATCATCTCATGAAACAACACAAAAACAAAAACCAAATCATGAGGTATTTCGTGAGGGGGAAAAAAACAAAGAAACAAAAACCAAATCAAGACAAGTTGTGACTAATATCTGTTTAAAAGCTTTTCCGCAAGCGGTCAACATTCAGTGTACAAGTTACTTCAAAACAAATACAAGAAACAAAATGCTCCAACCTCCATGCAATCCCTCCATATTACTGGCTAGCCATATCTTGGAAACTGCTGCCCAACATAGCACCATGCTGCTTAATAATCTGGACCGACCGCAGAAGAATATCTTGTTCCATCGAGTACAACTCTTCTTTTCTCTATAATCAGGAATTGGAATTTAAACCAGAATTTAGAACATAATAAAAAGAAAAACTACTTTAACTAATAAGAGACTTTCAATTTCAATGAATGCCTTGCATCAAATCTTTGCTCAGTGAATGTCATTAGTTTCTGTCACAAATTGTCTAACTGAATCTCATTAGTAAAAGTTAAGGCCTAACTTCCAACTCTTTGTATTAGAATTTTGATAGAACCTCATCTGGGCCTCCTTTGAAATTTACCTATGCTAGGAGGGGTAAAATAGGTAAGAAAGGAAGTGACATGGACAATCCTAACATGGATGCTGAGATGGCAATTCCGTTAGGGGAATTGGTTGGAAAAGGAACATAGGGGAGGGTACGTGCGCGAGGGGGGGATATCGAATCCTGTGAAAACTTGGCTAGCCTAGGGAGGAAGAGAGACCTTGAATACTCTCAGAATCTTTCTTTCACTTTCTTTTCTAGCTGTGTTAGTCCATCTTTTCTGTAATTCTGGAATTAAGAAGTTTTGATTAATAAAAGGAACCGGAACCTATTTTTCTGGAAGTTTTCATTCAGTTTTCAAGTTATTTAGCTTAAATCTGGGAAGAACAGGCTAGGTACCTATCAATTTGGTATCAGAGCACCGGTCCATGGCCAACCGTCCAGCTAAGCTGCGTCCAGATCGGGCGGAGGACGTAGAGCGTCATATGGGAGATCTCCAGGAAGCGGTGCGACTCCTCGGAGCGATGGTAGATCCGGTTCCCAGGCTACAAGAGGATGTGGCAATTCTGGCAGAACGGGTGGAGAGGGTACAAGATGCGACGGCGCGCATGGAAGCTCTCTTAGGACGCCACTTTGGAGGAGATCGAGATCCAGCTCTCCGACGGGGAGTTAGGGACAGGGACAGGGAGATGGAGCGCGAAGACAGGCAGGGATCTCCAGTACGGCGGGGCCGAGTTGAGCACCGTGGAAGGAGACTCGAGTTACCCATCTTCATCGGTGAAGATCCCTACGGCTGGCTATTCCGAGCCGAGCGATATTTTTTGATCAATGAGGTGGCGGAGAATGAAAGGGTGTTGGCGGCGTCGGTGTGTTTGGAAAGGGCAAGCGTTAGGCTGGTTCCAATGGGCTGAGGCGCAGGAGCCATTTGCAAGCTGGAGGGAATTCCGAGCAGCCCTGCTACACCGCTTCAGCTGCGCAAGAGAGGGAGACTCCACGGAGAGATTGATGTCGTTGAAGCAGGATGGGCCTGTAGCAGAATATCGTGACTCCTTTGAAATGTTGGCGGCGGCGTTGAGGGAGTTCCTGAGCCCATCTTCAGGGGGGCGTTTCTGAATGGGTTACGGGAGGACATCCGGGCGGAGGTTAAGCTACATAGGCCCATCAACCTCCAGGAAACCATGGACCTGGCCCAGCAGGTGGAGGACCGGAACGAAGCCCAAGATAAGTTCAGAAAGATGCGATTGGGCCGAGTGTGGAAACCAGATGGGCCAGGGCGAGGAATTGCCAACATGGACCAGCCCAGGGGGAATTACCCCTACAATCAGAGCTCCCTTCAGTCCAGTGGCTCGAAGGAGTCTGGATCCTTCCCACGCGTGAAGTCTGATTCCGCGTTAGTCCCAGGGGCGGCGACCAGTCGAGACGCTGGATTCAGGCAACTTTCCGATGCCGAGATCCAAGCACGACGAGCGAAGGGCCTATGTTTTTGGTGCGATGAAAATTTTGGGCCAAGACACAGATGCAAAAACCGGCAGTTACAGGTGCTCTTGGTGGCCGATGAAGAAGCAGAGTTGGAGGAGGCACAGGAGGAAGAGGTGGAGCCACCGACGAAGAGGTAGATTTATCCCTTAACTCCTTGCTTGGGTTTACCTCCTCGAACACGATGAAGGTGGTGGGGCAGTTGGGGACCCGCCAAGTGGTGGTATTGATCGATAGCGGAGCATCGCACAGCTTCCTATCATCGAAGGTGGTGGAGGAGTTGGGGGTGCCCTGTGACCGTACTACTTGCTATAGGGTACAGGTGGAGAACGGGATGAAGTTCCGGCAACAAGGGGTGTGCAATGGGGTGGAGCTGTGGATTCAGGCGCTCCGCGTAGTGGAGGACTTCTTCCCCTTTGAGTTGGGCTGCGTAGATGTTGTGCTGGGGGTTACGTGGCTGCGGACGCTTGGGGAAATCCGAGCGGATTGGTCGAAGTATACGCTGAAGTTCTTCGATGGCTCTGGATGAGTAGGCTGGCAGGGCGATCCGTCCTTGAGCTGTTCCCAGGTAAGTTTGCACTCCCTATCTCGGCAGTTTAAGACCCCACAAATGGCCTTAATTGAGCTGTGTGAAACTGAAGTCACGGCTGATGCCGAGGCGACCCCCGTAGCCCCTCTGGCTTTGCAGGGGGTGTTACGCAGGTTTGGGGTCGTTTTCTCGACCCCAGTGGGACTGCCTCCGGCCCGCAACGCAGACCATCAGATTGTTTTGACGGAGGGGGCCACACCGCCGAATATTCGGTCGTATCGATATCCTTATGTCCAAAAAGGGAAAATTGAGAGGTTAGTGACCGAAATGATGACTTCCGAAATTATTAGGCCTAGTACTAGTCCCTTCTCCAGTCCGGTGATTCTAGTGAAAAAGAGGGATGGAAGTTGGAGGTTTCGTAGATTATAGGGCCCTTAATCAAATTACGGTACCCGACAAATTTCCGATCCCAATTATTGATGAACTGTTAGACGAACTGGATGGGGCAGTGGTATTCTCAAAACTGGATTTACGGGCAGGGTACCATCAAATCAGGATTCGAGAGGGAGACATCGAGAAAACTGCGTTCCGTACCCATGAGGGGCACTACGAGTTTTTAGTGATGCCATTCGGCTTGACAAATGCACCCGCAACCTTCCACTCCCTAATGAATTCAGTGTTTAGGCCCTATTTGCGAAAGTTCGTGTTGGTTTTTTTTTATGACATCCTTGTTTACAGTTGCACGTGGGAGGAACATAGGGTTCACTTGGCCACCATGATGGGGGTTTTGCGCGCAAAAAAGTTGTTCGTGAATAGGAAGAAGTGTGTTTGGGCAGCTCTGGCTGGAGTACTTAGGGCACATAATCTCCGGAGATGGGGTCTCCGCCGATCCAGAGAAACTACAGGCAATTCGGAATTAGCCAGAGCCTAGAAAAGTGTGCGTGGTCCGGGGGTTTCTCGGCCTGACGGGTTACTACCGTCGATTCGTCAAGGGATATGGAGCCCTTGCCCGACCTCTTACGGACCTACTCAAGAAGGGGGCATTTTCTTGGTCAGAGGCAGCTTCCCATGCCTTCGAGGCGTTGAAACTTGCCATGACCACCCTCCCAGTCTTGGCTTTGCCAGATTTTTCCAAGACCTTTGTCGTAGAGACCGATGCATCGGGTACGGGCCTAGGTGCGGTTTTGATGCAGGAGGGAAGACCGATAGCATTTTTCAGTAAGGCCTTGTCGCCGAATTCAAGGTTGAAGGCGGTGTATGAACAGGAATTGATGGCAGTGGTTTTGGCGGTCCAAAAGTGGCGTCACTACCTTCTTGGGAGACATTTTGTGGTCCGCTCAGACCAACAGAGCCTCAGGTACCTGCTGGACCAGCGCCTCCTCCCTCCGGAACACCTTCGCTAGATTTACAAACTTATGGGGTATGACTTTGAAGTGCAATACAAACCGGAGGCTGCCAATCGCGTAGCTGATGCACTGTCACGCCAGGAGGAGACTTGCACTTATATGGCCTTATCTGTGCCCCGGTTACTGGACGTGGAAGCCATCAAGCGTGAACAGCGGGCAGATGATGTGTGTGCGCAGCTGATTTCCCAATTGCAGGCTGGCCAGGTGAACTCCAGAAGGTACACCCTGCAGAATGGCCTCCTCTATTGCCGAGACCGCATTGTGCTACCCCCTAACTCAGATTGGGTTCCGCTTTTGTTACATGAGTTCCACGACTTCGCGATGAGGGGACATTCTGGGTTCCTCCGCACCTACAAACGACTCTCCTCCAACGTTTGTTGGCCAGGAATGAAGAAGGCTATTCGGGACTATGTTGCCCACTATGCGACTTGCCAGCGTTCCAAGTATGAGGCCCTGTCACCGGCAGGGTTATTGCAGCCCCTCCCGATTCCGCAGCAGATTTGGGAAGACGTTTCCATGGATTTTGTGACAGGCCTGCCCCGCGTAAGGAACGTTGATACGATCCTTGTGGTGGTTGATCGGCTGACCAAATATGCTCACTTCTGCCCCATCGCTCACCCTGTTGCAGCCAAGCAAGTAGCGGAAGTCTTCATCCACGAGATAGTCCGCTTGCATGGCATTCCTCGAACAATTGTGAGTGAGTGATTGTGAGTGATCGTGATTCCGTCTGCATGGCAGGAACTCTTCAAGCATATGGCACAAAATTGCATCACAGTTCCGCCTATCACCCGGAGTCCGATGGCCAAACCGAGGTTGTCAATGCTGCCTGGAAACTTATTTGCGCTGCTTTGCCTGCAACAAACCGAAGCTGTGGGCTCAGTTTCTGCCATGGGCAGAGTATTGGTTCAACACTAACTACAACGCCTCTACCCAGTTCACGCCTTTCCAGGCCGTTTATGGCCGTCCTCCGTCCTTGCTTCGTTTCCAAGATGTACTAGCCGGTCTGCCGACGGGAGCGGAGGGGAAATCTGACCAAGGGCCTTCGTTGGTCGAAGATGTCAATCTCCAGATGCAGTTACGGAACCAAATGCTGGACTGCTTAAAGCACCATCTGGTGGACGCACAACACCGCATGAAAAAATTCGCAGACGCCCACCGTCGAGAGGTGAATTTTTCGCCAGGAGACCTGGTCTTGCTCAAGCTCCGCCCATACCGCCTCAAGTCCTTGGCGCGCAAGGTAAATGAGAAGCTCTCCCCCCGCTTCTACGGACCTTTTTCTGTTCTCGAGCGTGTGGGAGCTGTGGCCTATCGTCTTCAATTACCGGCAGAGGCTCGCATCCATCCGGTTTTTCATGTGTCGCAACTGAAGCCATTCAAGGGTAAGGAGTATAAGCACCAGCCCTCACCAGAACAGTTGACTGCAGAGCTAGAACTCGTAGTGGAACCCGCTGATGTCCGCACATGCGTGGTCCCTGGTAGTGATTCGCCTCAAGTCGAAGGGCCGGTGGTGTGGCGTGGCCTACCTAGCTAGGAGGCGACTTGGGAGCCTTTGGATGTGATCTAGCAACAGTTTCCACAGTTCCACCTTGGGGACAAGGTGCCTCTCGAAGGGGGGGGGGGGGGGGGGGGGGGCGACAG
>NW_010374042.1:329321-358299 GCF_000414095.1 Morus notabilis | reverse complement strand
GGTATTGATAGAACCTCATCTGGGCCTCCTTTGAAATTTACCTATGCTAGGAGGGGTAAAATAGGGAAGAAGGGAAGTGACGTGGACAATCCTAGCATGGATGCTGAGATGGCAATTCCATTAGGGGAATTGGTTGGAAAAGGAATATAGGGGAGGGTACGTGCGCGAGGGGGGGATATCGAATCCTATGAAAACTTGGCTAGCCTAGGGAGGAAGAGAGACCTCGAATACTCTCAGAATCTTTCTTTCGTTTTCTTTTCAAGCTGTGTTAGTCCATCTTTTCTGTAATTCTGGAATTAAGAAGTTTTGATTAATAAAAGGAACCAGAACCCATATTTCTGGAAGTTTTCATTCAGTTTTCAAGTTATTTAGCTTAAATTCGGGAAGAACAGGCTAGGTACCTATCAAATTTAGAGGAAATGCTGAACTACAATAAAACATTGAAGGGATAAGGGATAAGGGATTACCATATGTTTGAGGTTGCAACCAAGAGTCAATTCTGCGAACGAACTTTCAATTCGAGACAAGAAACAGTATGGCGCCTCCTTTCCCAAGAATACCTTGGAGTGTGATCTTAGCATGCCGTTAATGTCGTTTGCTATCTCGGGAACCTTGTCCAAATCATTAATCTGCAGGGGAATTTTGGTGATAATGGCACGCCACTCGGCACGTGACTTGTTCACAATTACCTACATGTTTTTTACATAAGAGGAGAAACGCTTAGGGACACCGTCATAAATATATACGACTTCTCACAGTAAATTAATTAATGAATCAGTCAAATGAACCAAGTTTTCACGGTACACAATCAAGATAGCAACATCAAGTGATCTTATTAGTAGAATTCATTACCTTTCCATCACTAATTGCAAAAAAGTTACAACTTACAAAGTACAATAGAAGTGTAAAGTCATTCTGTCTTGTACAAGATCAAAATATACATACATATATATATATATGTCAAAAGTTTGCTATTTAATAGAATAAATCAAATATGTTATAAATTAGAGGGTTCAAGAACCATAAAAGCAAAGTCGATAAATAACAGCGCAAAGAAATCAATGTGGAGAGAAAACAATTCTATCAATTTTAGCTCAATCTTATCTTTCTTTTTCTTCTTACTTACACCTCTCCATCCCCATTCATTCCTCCCTCTTGCTCCTCTACATACTCTTCTTTCTTCTTGTGTCTTTGTTGAAATCAGAACAACCTTCAACAAAAGGGTACTTGTACCTAAAACCGACACAAGTGGGTAAGTAGGGAATATCTAAGACCCAAGACAACTCCCTCTAAGGAACTCACCAAGATAGATAGATAGATAGATAGATAGATGAGAGATTGAGACTTCCTTCGAATCTTGTTAAGCGATTAAGTTGAAAGGTTCTTTTCCATTCTCTTGCACCACAGGCCTTTACTTATCCTCTCAAACGATTAGATGAGCTTTAATTCGCAACAGGTTTAAAACCTTTAAGCGTTAAGTAGCAGAATGACATCCACAACTTTCATAACAAAAGAGTATATTTACCTCAATCTTAATTCTTAAGTTACAGATTTACATATGTGACAGAATGGAAAATAAAGAATCCTACTACAGATCCATTTAATTTATAAATAAGCGCAGCTAGAGTTCAAGTTTAACGAAAGCCAAGTGTAAGGATTTTCTTGCTATGAAATGGTCAGTGCAGAAACTGTGAAAGAAATGCCCAAAAAGAAAATTAGTACCCACCTGACTAGAAAACAGTGAATTTGGGACTATGACAGGAAATTTCTCAGCATTCAGTAATGAAGTGGTTGTAAGACCCATTTCCACCACCTGACCTTCTATAGATCCTGCCTGTAATAGTAATTACATTATCAAGAAAAGGAGTATAAAAAGAAGCAAATGTTAATGCTGGATATCGGTACATCACAAATTCCCACTACAATTGAGTCACAAAGATGAATTTAAGGTATAGAGTCCAATGCATCACAAAACACTTTTTTTTATTATGGAACTACTAACAGATATTCAGTGGATAATCTTAGCACCCAATGTGTATCCCTAAATAAACTCATTTCTAAATTATTCAACCATTTCATGTTTCCAAGTTCAATGATAGTCCGATTAGTCAACATTTACATATCTCGATGCCTAATTATATAGATAAATGTCTTAAATGGCTTAAAATCAGGAGACTGCAATAAACTAATTAGATTTCACGGATAACTAAAATATTTACTTATCCATCGTTGGTAATACGAAGGCAGACTTCCAAATATTGGGGGGCATATTCACTTACTACAATCAGAGCACAACTGCGCTTCCTAGACATCTTTAGCAAATAAACAGGAATAAAAGATGCATGGCATACTTTTATTGTATCTCCTAGTGAGAAGGGCTTTGAAAACTGCATAGACAAACCGCTCAGCACATTTCCGAGAATGTCTCTAGCAGCAAAAGCAGTAGCAACTCCTGCATCGAAGTCCAAGTAGAACAGATCAGGCTTTTACCAATATGCGGCTTAGCACTTGGAAAAAATCAAGCAAGGACCACGCCATCCACAGAAGACTTGTAAGAAATTTCAGACATGGGTGACAATTAAACCAGTATAATTAAAATCAAGAGGTCAAATATCAGGTGTTTAAATAATGTATAATTTTGTTAGTTTTAAAATATACAATTCAAGTGGAAAAGCTATGCTTATTGACGAAATTATAGAGAACAAGTTTTTCACGAAATGTAGGCCAAAGGACTGAATTATAGAAGTGGTGAAGAATTCATTGTGGTGAAGAATTCATTAAGTTAACTTCTACTGTGAGCCCGTAAATCAAGATCTTTAAATCAGGCAAAATAAACAACGTAAAACACAATGAAAACTGACAAGATTTTGATAAGTAACAATTATATTTGCAGCAGGGCTCCTCCGATGTAAAGAACATGAGAGATGAAACAGCAGAAATAACAAGCAGATGATACCGACCTCCTATGCCACCAACTGTGAGAATAGATTGAACAGCCACTCCACATGCTTCTGCTAAAGCCATTATCCCAATCACGATCAGGCCAACCGATGAAATTTTATCAAGAGCTAGCAACTTCTCGCGATCAAGGCCTGCCACACTAGAACCAAGCAATGCACGAGAAAACACATTTGTTTTCCAGCGATGCAGGAACCAAACAAATGAAAGTATGACAGCACCCGTCCATGCTTGCGAAAGATACTGAGATGCAATAGTAGTTGGTGCCACCATCGTGCCACTGCAAATCAAAGACATCTTCACCGCGTCATGCAATTAATTGCATATGTATAGAAAACCAAATTAAAAGATGATGGAGGGGCTAAATTGTACATGAAACCAAACCACTAACATTTGTGTAAATGCCATGAAGGTAATTAGATATCTCAATGGATCCTCTAAAGCACCCCAAAAGCTTTTCTCATATGGCACTTCTTCTCCAGCCATGCTTCCAGATAATAAAGCAGCTTGACCTTGTGATGCATACTTGTGAAATCTCCTCAACACCCTAGGCATCACAAACCAAGCCAATACAGTACCAGTAAACGTAACACTAACTGGAACGACAACATTTTTAATATACGGGTGTGAATCCAAAAACTGTTCGACATGAGGAGACAGTTCAGCTGAAGCTTCCTTAGCTTTCTGCCCTGTGTGAGTCGCTGCATCTACTGCACTTTGCCAAAGATCCTTAATCTTTTCAGGCCAATCATTTTCACCACCACTATCAGAAACATTTACTCCACTCGCACCAAATGATGCTGTGACTGAGTCCGCACTTTTACCGGCATTGCCACCCGAAGATGATGAATATGAGCAATTGTTTGAAAGCGGGTTCACGGATACAAGAGGAATAGCTCTCCTAAACAGAGAGTTTGATGATGTTGGTGAAAACAAATAATTGGGTCTGGTTGTATAACATCTGATCACAATAGGAGACTCTGAACCCAATACTTTTGCACTAGTATTTCCAACATTGACAAAGGGTTTTGTTTCTTTCACTTTGTAATTGCGATTTACGTATGCATATAATGACCTTAAATGTATTCCATCAGGGCAGTTTACGGATTTCACATAGCAGTTAGCTGATCGAAATGCTTGCGGTTTCGGAGAGAGACTGATACAAAGTGATTTCAATATGGAGAACCTTAATCCAGCCATTATAGCAACATAACATTTGAAAAGAGGCTACAAAGACTTTGTTTACAGATTGCTCTTGGACACTTTATCTGAAACTCTGAAAAATAAACCCCACAAATCACTAGCAATTGAAAACACTATAGAACCCAATTCACTGAAATCAAAATTAAGTTTATAATCAGACTTCCAAGCTATGCAAATATGCATAAAGCAAAACCCCTTGATCGGATGCTGTGGAAAAAATAAATAAATAAAACAGACATTGAATTTTACATTCTCTTGCAATTAAAAGATCAACTAGTGGAATTTAAGCAAGCGAAATGCGTAACTCCGGTTTGAAAGGAAGAAATACATACATTCCACAAAGAGAACCGGTTCTAAATTTTATACTTCTGTTTCTCTCTTCTTTTAATTTTTCATTACTTGCCTTGTGTTTTCTCGGCGACCAAACACAAAATCAAGTAGTAGGTTATGGAAAGATACCTGTTATAGTTGAAATGGGGATTTACGAGAGCTTCAGTTCTCCAACATGATATATTCTTCGCTTGATTTGAAGGGGAAAAAAAAAAAAAGGCCGCTAAAGGACTTCTCATTTCACATATGAGTAAATTGCAACAAAAAAAAAAAAAAAAAAAAAAAAAATTTACCGGTCTCAAAAATGTAAGGACGGTGTTTCTAAAATTTTACAATTTTGACGTTATTTTTATTTTATTTTAATTTTTAATGAAAAAAATAAGAAATATTATAAAAAATAAAATATTTATTAAAAAATAATGTGGTTTGTTTCATTAATTTTTAAAATTTATTATTAATTTTAAAATTTAAAACATAAATAAAAATGTTAATTTTTGACTCATTCTAGTCTTTCTCACTGTGCGGGTTGCATACTTTTTGCTAACGTTTTTTTTTTTGTAATGTTTGGTAGATGGATTCGTTCTCTGATTCGAATCATGGTTCGTGATTCGCTATAGTATTTTCTCTCACAAAAAATACACGTAAATCAAAAATGATTCTAATCACATGGTTCTAATCCATGAACCAAACGCACAAGGACTTTTTTGCAGGCATGTTTAGAAATATGTAAGGATCATGTCTAAAATTTTATAACTTTTTGACGTCATTTTTATTTTATTTTAATTTTTAAAGATGAAAAATAGATAAAATCATAAAAAAATAAAATATTCATAAAACAATAGTGTTGTTTGTTGCATTAATTTTTAAAAATCATGTATTGATTTTATAATGTAAAAACACAAATAAAACTGTTAATGTTTGACTCATCCTGGCCCTTGGGCGCCCCATTGCACAGGCCGGGTGCTTTTTGGCAATGTTTGCTTTTTTCATAATTCGATGCCATTTTTTACAAGTATGCTCAGAAAAATGTAATAATCGTGTTTGTAAAATTTTAGAACATTTCGACGTCATCTTTAATTTATTTTAGTTTTCAAAAATGAAAAATATGAAAAATCATAAAAAAAAATAGAATATTTATCAAAAAATAGTGCCACTTATTGCATTAATTCCTAAAAATGTTAATGTTTGACTCAGCTTGGGCCTAGGCGCCCCACTACGCGGGCTAGGTGCTTTTTGGCAATCATTGCTTTTTACATAATTTGAGACCATTTTTTGCTGGCATGTTCAGAAAAATGTAAGGATCGTGTCTGCAAAATATAAGAATTTTTTGACGTCATTTTTATTTTATTTTAATTTTCAAAGACAAAAAATATAGAAAATCATAAAAAAAAATAAAAATATTCATCAAAATATAGTGTCGTTTGTTGCATTAATTCCTAAATATCATGTATTAATTTTAGAATGTAAAAAAATAAATAAAAATGTTAATGTCTGACTCATCCTGGCCCCGGGCGCCCCACTACACAGGCCAGGTGCTTTTTCACAACGTTTGCTTTTTTCATAATTCGATGCCATTTTTTGCAACCATGCTTAGAAAAATCTAAGGATCGTGTCTGCAAACTTTTAGAACTTTTTGACGTCGTTTTTATTTTATTTTAATTTTTAAATACAAAAAATATGAAAAATCATAAAAAATAGAACATTTATCAAAAAATGTGGCCACTTGTTGCATTAATTCCTAAAATTCATGTACTAATTTTAGATTGTAAAACATAAATAAAAATGTTAATGTTTGACTTGTCCTGGCCTCTGGGCGCCCCATTGTGCAGGTCAGGTGCTTTTTGACAGCGTTTTCTTTTTTCATAATTTGAGGCCATTTTTTGCTGGTATGCTTCAAAAAATGTAAGGATGGTGTATGCAAAATTTCGGAATTTTTTGACGTCATTTTTTTTCTTTTAATTTTTAAATACAAAAATAGAGAAAATCATAAAAAATAGAATATTCATCAAAAAATAGTGCCGCTTGTTGCATTAACTCTTAAAAATCATGTATTTAACTTTATAATGTAAAACATAAATAAAAATGTTAATATTTGACTCATCTTAACCCCTGGGTACCCCACTGCATGGGCAGGGTGCTTTTGACATCGCTTGCTTTTTTCATAATTCGAGGTCATTTTTTGCAAGCATGTTCAAAAAAAATGTAAGGATCGTGTCTGTAAAATTTTAATACTTTTTGACATCATTTTTATTTTATTTTAATTTAATTTTCAAAGACGAAAAATAGAGAAAATCATAAAAAAATATAATATTCATCAAAAAATGGCGCCGCTTGCTACATTAATTCCTAAAAATCATGTATTAATTTTATAATATAAAACATAAATAAAGATGTTAATGTTTGACTCATCCTGGCCCCTGAGCGCCCCAATGCGCAGGCCGGGTGCTTTTTGGCAGTGTTTGCTTTTTTCATAATTTAAGGTCATTTTTTGCAAACATGCTCATAAAAATGTAAAGATCATGTCTGTAAAATTTTCAAACTTTTTTACGTCGATTTTGTTTTATTTTAATTTTCAAAGATAAAAAATATATAAAATCATAAAAAATAGAATATTCATCATAAAAACAATGCCGCTTGATGCATTAATTCCTAAAAATCATGTTTTAAATTTAGAATGTAAAACATAAATAAAAATGTTAATGTTTGACTCATCATGGCCTCTGTGCGCCCCATTGCGCGGGCCGGGTGCTTTTTGGCAGCGTTTTTTTCATAATTCGTTGCCATTTTTTACTGGCATGCTCAAAAAAAAGTAACGATTGTGTCTGCAAAATTGTAGAATTTTTTGACGTCGTTTTTATTTTTTATTTTTTGAAATACGAAAAATAAAGAAAATCATAAAAAATAGAATATTCGTCAAAAAATGGTGCCGCTTGTTGCATTAATTCCTAAAAATCATGTATTAATTTTAGAACATAAACATAAATAAAAATGTTAATGTTTGACTCATCCTAGCTCCTGGGCGCCACACTGCGTGAGCCGGGTGCTTTTTGACTGCGTTTTCTTTTTTCATAATTCGAGGCCAGTTTTTGCAGGCATGCTCAGAAAAATGTGAATATCGTGTCTGTAAAATTTTAGAACTTTTTTGTGGTCTTTTTTATTTTATTTTAATTTTCAAAGATGAAAAATAAGGAAAATCATAAAAATAAAATATTCATCAAAAAATGGTGACACTTGTTGCATTAATTTCTAAAAATCATTTATTAATTTTAGAATGTAAAATATAAATAAAAATGTTAATGTTTGACTCATCCTTGCCCCTGGGCATCCCACTACGCGGGCTGGGTGCTTTTTGGCAGCGTTTGCTTTTTACATAATTTGCGTTTGCTTTTTTCATAATTCGAGGCCATTTTTTGCGAGCATGCTCAGAAAAATGTAAGGATCGTGTCTGCAAGATTTTAGAACTTTTTTACGTCATTTTTTTTTATTTTAACTTTCAAATACGAAAAATATTGAAAATCATAAAAATAGAATATTCATCAAAAAATGGTGCCGCTTGTTGCATTAATCCTGAAAAATTATTTATAAATTTTAGAATGTAAAACATAAATAAAAATGTTAATGTTTGACTCATCCTCGCCCCTGGGCGCCCCACTGCGCGGGCCGGAAGCTTTTTGACAGCGTTTTTTTTTCATAATTCGAGGCCATTTTTTTCTGGTGTGCTCCGAAAAATGTAAGGATCGTGTCTGCAAAATTTCAGTATTTTTTTATGTCATTTTTATTTTATTTTATTTTTACAACACGAAAAATAGAGAAAAAAAATAGAATATTCATCAAAAAATGGTGCCGCTTGTTACATTAATTCCTAAAAATCATGTATTAATTTTAGAATGTAAAATATAAATAAAAATATTAATGTTGGACTCATCCTTGCTCCTGGGCACCCCACTATGCTGGTCGGGTGGTTTTTGGCAGCATTTTTTTTTTCATAATTCAATGTCATTTTTTCGAGGCATGCTCAAAAAATGTATGTATTGTGTCTGTAAAGTTTTAGAACTTTTTGAGGGTCGTTTTTATTTTATTTTAAATTTTAAATATGATAAACAGGGAAAATCATAAAAAAAATAGAATATTCATTAAAAAATGGTGTCGCTTGTTACATTAATTCTTAAAAATCATGTATTAATTTTAGAATATAAACCATAAATAAAAATGTTAATTTTTGACTCATCTTGGCCCCTGGGCACCCCAATGCGCAGGTCGGGTGCTTTTTGGCAACGTTTGATTTTTTCATAATTTGAGCCCATTTTTTACAAGTCTGCTCAGAAAAATATAAGGATCCTGTTTGGAAAATTTTAGAACTTTCTCATGTCATTTTTATTTTATTTTATTTTTTAAATATGAAAAATACAGAAAATCACAAAACATAGAATATTCATCAAAAAATAATGCCGCTTGTGGCATTAATTCTTAAAAATCTTGTATTAATTTTATAATGTAGAACATAAATAAAAATATTAATGTTTGACAAATCCTGGCCCCTAAGCACCCTACTGCGTGGGCCGCATGCTTTTTGGCAGCGTTTGTTTTTTCGTAATTCGAGGTCATTTTTTGCAAGCATGCTCAGAAAAATATAAGGATTGTTTATACAAAATTTTAGAACTTTTTGACGTCATTTTTAAATTATTTTAATTTTTAAAGATGAAAAATACAGAAAATCATAAAAAATAGAATATTCATCAAAAAATGGTGCCACTTGCTGCATTAATTGCTAAAAATATTGTATTAATTTTATAATATAAAACATAAATAAAGATGTTAATGTTTGACTCATGCTGGCCCCTAAGCGCCCCAATGCGTAGGCCGGGTACTTTTTGGCAGCGTTTTCTTTTTTCATAATTTGAGGCCATTTTTGTTAGTATGCTTAGAATTAAATTTGTATTAAATACTATTTGTTTTGTATATTTTTTAATTTAAAGTGATTTTAATTAAATCTAATTGTCATAAATTGACACTATAGATAAGATTGTCCTATTAGAAAAACCATTATTTCTCCATCCAAACTGTTTATTTTTTTAGGGATAAAATCATTTTGATATCCTATGTTATAATAAAATATGTTTTTGGTACCCTGTCTTTTTTATAATATTAAAGCGGTACTTCGATGTTTTCAAAAACTTATTTTTAGTATCTTAAAATTAATTTTTAAGATGTAAAATAACCTTAGTACTCATCTATGTAATTAATAAAAAACTAATAGATTTAGAAAAAAATCACGAACTTATTTGTTTTATTTTTTCTTTTAAATATTTTAATATTTTAAAATATTTTCAATTTTTTTAAAAAATATTGATTTTATTTAATTGAAAAGAAATGTAGTTTAGACATTACATGCCTTAAATATTAACATGTTTTTAAGAATGTCAAAGTACCATTTTAATATTATAAAAAATACAAGATATCAAGAGTATATTTCGCTATAATATAAAATATCAAAATAATTTTATTCTTTTTATTTTTTGCTAGTAAAATAATTTATTTATTTATTAAAAAAAAGACATAAATTTTAGGGTTAATAGCAGTGCTGGTCACAAACTGGCATCTCGAAGTTTCTTATATTTGATCATATTTGAACAAATTTGTTATTTAAGTTTAGTATAAAAATTCTTGAATCCGGCAACCAATAAGGTTCTCCTGGGAAACTATTTATGGCGACCTTCATGGAACGACAAAATGCCTCACAAAAAAAAAAAAAAAAAAAAAAAACAAGATTTTTCATTTTTGTATTGGATCTTGAACTCTAAATAGATTTTTTTTAGGAAATTTTTTTGACACCCCATCTTTTTATTAAAACACCTCACGTAAAGAATAGAATCCTTCTATTACAATTTTAATCTTGCACCTCAAAATAGTTTCACGTCATTTCATTACCGTAACCCTTTTTTTTTTTCTTTTTCTTGTTTTTTCTTTTTTTTGCGTTTCTCTTTTTGCAAAATCAATAATGCAACGAAATTTAAATACGTAATACTTAAGTCTTGGTCAGTTCGCCGATTTAAATTTTCAATCCATAGATGTCACGGTAGTTTTTATTTCAGAAAGAAAATAGAAAACTTAAATATATAACACACAATTTTTATGTTTTTTAGAGGAACACAATATCTTTCTTAAAGTTTTAAATATGGACGAGTTTTTAATCGTTACATCTCTATCGATAGTTATCATTAAATATGAAAATTTAATGACGTAACTTAATAAGAATTTAATTTTATTAATTCTCATAAATATTTTTAGTCAACTATTTAATTTATTACGACTGTCGGATCAATATCTTACGGTTAAAGTAATAATACTAATTAATAAATAAATATTCAAGTAACTATTAAAATCACACCTTTTAAATATATATATATATATATATGTGTATGTATGTAATATTTTGCAGCAAACTCATTTTAACAATGATAAAATGATTAGGATTACAATGACATGGGAAAAATTGGAAATGAAATGATTAAGACGTAATTACTTGAAAGAGAGAGGGGAGGAAAACGCAAAAAGAAGGGGAAAAAAAGAAACAAACAAGGGTAAAGTTGTAATAAAAGGATTATATTCTTTAAATGGCGTGTTTTAATAAAAATATGGAGTGTCAATAAAATGGGAAGTCACCTCACGTTTTTATTAATACACATAATACGTTTAGTTTATGGATTTAAAATCATTATCAATTTATGTATATTTTTTATGAGAAAAAACTCTATAACAAATTATGAATCATTATTCGAACCATAACATGATTACTCATAACAAACACATTTTAAAAGTTTTTGTTACAGTTATACCCTTTCATCTGACGATATTCCACATAAAATATATTTATTTTTCTGTATTGAAATCTGTTTTCTTAACTTTCTTCTGCAGAAAAAAAAAAAACTTTTTTTTAGACTTGTGTGGGTCTTCTCATGTAGTGATTGTCTTTCTTCTTGGGGTCGGTTTTGGGTTTCTTGGTAACTGGTAAGCTTCTTACCCAATGGTGGTTTTTTTTTTTTTTTTCTTTTTTTTCCTTCTTCTTTTGATGGAAATGTGCTTCTGGATTTTATCAAAAAAAAAAAAATCTGGACTATTATTAAGCAATATCATAGAAAAAAACTTGAGACACACTGATTTAGATGTCTCATTCTGAACTACTTGAACAAATACAGAACAATAGAAGTGTGAAAGGGAGAGTAATCGGAAAGAGAAAAAAAATAATAATCGAATTTTGGTGCTAACTATGGAGGGAGTAGGAGAGAAGGGAGACTGTGGGGAGAGAATTAATTGAGAGGGAATGAATGATGAAGATTGACAACCCGTTCGGTTCGCTAATTCGAGTTTTTAATTCGAATTGAGATGTGATGTTGTGTGAGAGCTTTTTACTGTAGTAAAAAAGTTAAATGTGACTGTTTCTGAGAACTTTTTACTGTAACAAAACTCGTATTCTAAATTCAAATCAGCGAAAAGAACGGGACTTAGTCATTGAGGAAAATTCTCGAGTTTTTGAGCGTGATGTGTATCAAAAGAAGTGTGAGAAATCGTGGAGTATCTTTTGTTTACTTTTTAGATTGTCCATTTTAATCATTTTATTAATTAGGGGTGTGAATATAATTTCTCCAATAAAATTTCTCTTTTTTTTTTGTTTTTTGTTTTTTTTTTTAGCGTGAGGAAATAACATCAATACATCATAATAATGTTCAATGGATCTTTCGGCCAACTAATTATTTGGGCTTTATGGAACTAGGATAATGCCCTAATTGCTCTCATAACCCATGTTGTCCTTTCAATCGGCAAAACCCATATTGTCCTTTCTTATATACTTTAGGCCTCATAAGTTCGATGAAAGTTAAAGTTTACTTGGACCAAACAAAATGAGCCACTTCATCTTTTCGGCCAATGAAACCATTACCAACCGAAAGGTCCCTAAGTTACGGCTTGGGTCCACATGCTATCTTTAAGAAGAAATAAGATAAATATCTTTTAAAAATATGTTAAATCAAAATTTTTATTTTTTATTTTTAATTAATAATTTTTTTAATCAAATAATTATATTAATAAAAATGTATTAATAAAAAATAAAGAGTAAAAATTTTGACTAATACATTTTTGAAAGTAAATTTTGTAATTTTTCTTCATTCTTTTAACATGGATAATCTTAATAAATACTCTTTAAAAGTGCATGAATTAAAATTTTTATCATTTACTCTTTATTTATAATTTTTTTAGTTAAATAACGACATTAATAAAAAGATATTTATTAAGAATAAGGGATAAAATGGTAAATTCTATAATTTTCTCTTTAACCCACATCCTAATTTGGGCTGGACCTAGGACCAATGAGAATTCAAGCACAATCACGTTCTTGATTGTCTTCCTCTCTCTCACACACAAGAGGGA
Source organism: Morus notabilis (assembly GCF_000414095.1). NCBI lineage: Eukaryota > Viridiplantae > Streptophyta > Magnoliopsida > Rosales > Moraceae > Morus > Morus notabilis. The sequence goes on along the minus strand of NW_010374042.1, from coordinate 345,384 downwards.
CAACTTGCAAAGGTTCTGATTATGCAGCACATTAGTTTCCAACCATGGTTGAAGGTCGTGGATGAGTTCTTCAAAGTTTTATGGAAAATTAGATTTGGGGTTTCTTTCTAGCGCTAATCGTGGATGGTGAAAATTCTCGAAAAATTAACTCTCATATGATGTCACTAAAATTGATCTCTCAAGTCCCATATAAATAGTAGTTCACTTGGGAGTTTTGCTGTAGAATAAGAGTATATAGAATACCTCAAAGTGCAAAGTATATAATAAATAAATTATGTAGTACGAACTCATTAGAATCGGTGTTTATAAAACACGTCTTATAATCCTTTCATGATATTAAAATAAAATATTGCATTTAATATATATTTATTGTTGTTCTCTATTTTATTTATGAGCAATTAATATTATGAAGATCCTATACTAGTCAAATGTTATTAGAGTATATGCCTTAAGAAATAATCTAACAATGATTTTTTAGACATTTTGATATCAATAAAGATTATTTATTTATTTTATATATTCTTTTGTCCTCTTTATACTTATATTAATTGAATATATATATATATATATATATATAAACTAGTAGTTGGGACTACTGTTTAAGTGTTTAGATTGTGCATATGTAGAATATGTGGAAGACGTAAATATAAAGATTATAATGATTTAAATTGTATGATCCGCAATTTAAGAACTAAAATTAGACATATTATTTATGTTAAGATTGTTATGATGTCTATTTCTCTTACGGGAAACGGCTTGTCTTGGTCGTCGTGATGAGACTCCATAAATAGAGACATTGCTATATTTTCATAGAAGAAAAGTATATTGGATCAAACTAAAATTGAGTATCATGATTAATTTGGGGTAATAAAACAATTCACTTTCGATAATTATATATATTCTATCTTATTCATAAAATAAATAAAAAATATACATGTATTCTAGACTTGTACTTTTTGACGTATCAAAAGTGACATCTTATATTAAGAAAGGTACTCATGTAGGTATGTTAGGGATATGACTTTTGATTTGCGTATGTTTATTATTCATAGACGGGGTCCATAACTCCTTCATAAATAGTTAATAATATCCTCTTATAATATTATCTGTGTATTAAAAAATAAGAGCGCTCAACTACCAGACTATTTTATTATCTAATGGTCTTATTATTTATATTGGTACGAACAGTTTTTGTTACAATGGAAGTAAAGATAAATATAATTGAGAAGGTAAAACAAAACTTGTCCTTAAGCCGATTATAGATATTCAATGGACCAGATATACATCATTATATGTTATAGACGATAGCTATTTAGAGTTTTGTAAATATATTATATAAGAGTGCAATTCTAAATTTTTAGTAGAATAATATTAGAGTAGATAATCGTGAAATTAACTTCTCAATAAACAAATTTTGCCGTGATTATAGGATGTCCATCAAATTCCTTTACTAGTTCTTATAATTTTTTAAAACAATACGGTGTATTTTTTACATATTGCTAACTTATATTACTCTCGTGGCTAATTCAAATTTGGATGGTGTGATTGGTAACATGATTACTAACCCAAATTCGGATGGTGTGATTGGTAACATGATTAGTAACCCAGTTATAATTTTGAATACAATTGTAGACGGTAAATTCACATGGAAAATGTTATGATAATTGATAAGATGACTTTGAAATTATTTTTTAAAAGTTACTTGTAATTTATGTATATAATTTGAGAGTGCAGTTTTGATTCGATAGTAAGGAAAATTAAAGTTAATAATTATGTTAATTTAATCAGAAAATAATATATGTTCATTTGATTTCTTTTATACTTCATAAATTTTCTGAATTCAATTAATGAAAATCTTTTAGACAATTTTAGTCATTCGAGACTGATGAGAGATTAACAATTTCTCTATACCGGGTTAGCGCAGATTGATATAGAACACTTTTGGCACGCATTAAGTGCAACATCGATATATTTGTGATATATAATTTTTATGTGACATAATGAATATCAATGGGATAAAAATATTTATTTTAATTGTTAAAATAAATACTACATAAAAATTATTCATTTTATCGGTAAAATAAATAATTAAATTAAGTGCAGAAAAATATTTATTTTACTTACTAAAATAAAGATACATCAATTCTTAATTACGCTTGAATCTTAGTTATGAGATAAATGGATTGATATTGTAAGAAAATTGCATGATTAATTAGAACGTGATACCCCCGTTTAGTTCGCTAATTCGAGTTGAGATGTGACTTTATGTGAGAGCTTTTTACTGTAGCAAAAAAATTAAATGTGATTGTTTGTGAGAGCTTTTTACTGTAGCAAAACTCGAATCAACGAAATGAACGGGGCGTGGCAACCTCCATATGGGAAAATGTGCCATACGCGCACTCCTACAAGGAGAGTTGGCGTGTGCCACATTCGAGAGGACTAGGTTTCAAATTTCAGTAAAAACCTTGTTAATTAATTGTCTCATATAAATAGATTTCTTGTGGTCTATTTTCATTCATCTAAATTTAAATTTTCAGAGTGGTCTATTTTCATTCATCATTCATCTCTTGTGGTCTATTTTCATTTAAATAGATCTCCATCTAAATTTTCAGAGCTCTTAACTTTAGAGCTTAGAAAACAATAGCCAAGAGATATTAGAATGAAAATTGAGAAGTCCAATAAGATTCGTCCAGTAGCCACATACTAGTTCATTAAAACGAGAGGAGAATAGCAAATAGGTATAAGTTATAACTATTAATTTGATATTTATTTTTCATAGCAGCATGAGAAGGATCTAGAAGGTTAATACACAAATTTTAAAAATTCGTTCTACGGCATTGTGCATATTTTTGTGGGAGACCGATGTATACATGATTATGCATCAAATATTGCCGTTTGATTGGACATTATGCAATAAAAATTTACAGAAACAGTTGGCTAACATGTTTCTTCTTTTATGAATGGTTGAATTATTTACGTATTAAAGCATAAACAAACTACCTTTTTCTTTTTTTCTTTTATTTTTTTTATTTTTTTTATTTTTATTAACCAGTCCTCTTCCTATCTTAAATACCATGGCTAAAACTAACTTCACGCATTGAGCAATGATATAATGCCATCTATACATATTAATAATCTAACACTAATAACGGCATGAAGCTAACAAATACAAGTCGCTAAACTAACTGATACAAGTTGCTAAACTAATTTTGTAAGCAAACAAAATAATTTCTCTAACAAAGCATAAACAAAGTAACAAACTACTTCCGACACCGGTCCTTATTTTGTAATCAGCAATGGGCCATGTTCACTAGAAATACTATTTATGGAAAAAGTTGAAAAAAAGTCTTTCGGTTGCCCTAAGAAAACTAACAAATTCAATAATATGTTAATATGCAGAGCTGCTGGTTCAGAACAACAACTAAAATAATGAAAAAAGAGCCACCAATATCAAATTAACAACTTTCCAACACTCATCGGTTTTGTTTTGTTTTGTTTTGCTGTCATCACTTTGCTTTTTAGTTTTATTTATTAGGGTTGATTTCAATTTTAGCTCCTGAAAAATATTCGTTATCTCACTTTATCTTCTAAACTTTCAAACGTCATGCTAATGGCCCATGAACTTTACAACGTTGCACTTAATTTCAGTCCTTCCATAACAAAACATGTTAAAAAGTGAACAGAATGAGCATGTATGACGCATATGATACTTTTGCTAATAATGGCAATTTGGTCAAATTAATTAAAGATTAATTTTAATTTTTACTTTTAAAAAATACTCCATATTTCACTTTACTCCTTAAATTATCAAAATTAACACCAATAAGCACCGAACATTACAAATGTTGCTTGTAAATTATGATGCTTGTTTTGATCGAGGCATTTTTTCCGTTTTCTTTTTATGCTTTTTTGTTTTCTTTAAATGGTTTATATTCTGAACATGGCTTACAAAAATATAATATTTTTTAATAGACCGATTCCATTTTTTGTTTCAAATGTGTCCCTATTTATATATTCTTTCTTCTATAATACTTTAAATTCTTATTACCTAAAAAATATTAGAAATGTTTATTTCCTGATTGCGCTGCCAAAATATTTTTTCCTCAAATACTTCCGTTCGTAAACAATTTTTTTCGTGTCTCTCAAATGTTTTTCTTCTTACAATTTACAAAACATACTCATTGAAGTTTTCCTTGTTTTCAACAACTACTTATAACTTGAGTTATAACTTGAGTGTAGTTTTTGAGTTGAATTTAAGTTATAACTTGAGTTGAAGTTGTAACTTGAATAAAGTTGAGTAAAGTTGAAACTTAAAAGAACGTGAACTTGAATAAAGTTGAAACTCGATTTGTCTTTTTTTGAATTTTTTAGACAAAAGAACATGCCCTACAAAACTTAAAAACTAAAAGAGAGTTATGCATTTAAATGAGCAAGATAAATAGGTTAGAATCCATATTGTGAATACCATGCATTAGAACATTTCCAATCATGGTAGTCATATTTTTTCAACTAAAATAGTTAATAATTTAGCTTTTCTCCACTCCAACCATTAATTAAATGATAAGCTATTTTGGAGAATGTATTTCATGCTAACTAAATATAGCTAATAAGAATGGGTTAGTCATTTATTTTTCTATTATTTTATTCTTTCAAACTACAATTAATGCAAAGGTTTTTTTAGATTTAATAAAGTAATTTATATTTTAAATTTAATAAATATAAAATTTGGGTCTTTGTAAATGGTTAGGTTGAGATCATAGTCAGGAATCAGGACTAGTGCCTATAGTTGGGATGATCGCCTGGTTTTGTGTTGGGATACGACCACTGTGTCAGAATTGACACGCAAGGTTGAGGAGATGGGCGGGGTTTAGCACTTGGGACCGACGGATCGAGACCAGCATTGAGGTTTGGTTGATGGGACGAACCAACAATTGAGGTTGAGATTTCAGTTGATTAGGTGAAATGGGTTGAGAAATTTTTTAGAGACCCGTATGTAAATATTTATAAAAAGTGAGGCCAAACTGTAATTTTTTAAAAGTTAAGGGATAAATAATGCATTTTTCGTGACTTAAAGATCTTTAAAAACTATTTTTCCCTGGCGTTTTAAGGTTATCAAAAAATCATAGCTTGTATTTTTTACGGTATCAAATTTATTATTTCATATTTTAAATTTATACTCATTCACATCTTTTTCTTGTCAGTTGCCAGTTTTAACTACAAAAAGACATAAACACCCTTAACGAAAAAAAATTAAAAAAACAGATTAAGAAAACTAATAATTTAAAAATGTAAAGGAGATTTAGGTAAATTTTATAATTAAAATAAACCGTATGAATTTGAAATGTGACGGTCTTAGTTTGTAATTTTTTGACAGCCTCAAAATGCATGATATAAAAATGAAAAAAGCATTTTGGAAAATTACAACTTGTCCTTAACGTTTTAAATCTTTTCACAAAAGGTCCTTGAGGGCCACTTGTGTCTTTTCCCTCGTGAGAAACTCTAAAGCCCACCTCAGCCGTTACTTCTGTCTTGCCGGCCAGAACCTCAACACTATGTTGCGGTGAACGATGTATTTATTTAGACATCTTCACCTCTACTGAAAAACGGCAATATTTATCCTATATATATATATATATATATATCTGGGATTGTTATTTTGGAACGGAACTAAAAAAAAATTTAAATTTGAGTTACAACTTTATTTAAGTTCATGTTCTTTTATAACATTTGAGTTTAAACTTGAGTTCAAATTTCTCCTTCAACTCGAGTTCATAAGCTCGAACCCAAGTTAATGAACGTTATTTTTTCTATTTTTAAAAATGTCATAATTTTTCATTTTAATTCTGATTGAGATTATTTTTTTTCTATGCATTCACAACGAAAAGACGAATAAAATCCCGCTCATATACCCTATTAAAATTTTTCATCACCATTGAGGGCTTGTTCTTTTGGAGTTTAACTTGAGTATAATTCTTGAGTTGAATTTGAGTTATAACTTGAGTTGAACTTGTAACTTGAGTTTGTGTTTAGTTGTATACATTTGAGTTATGGTTTGAGATAATAATCTTTTTGAGTTTGTGTTTGAGTGAGTCAAAACTTAAATTTGTATTTAGATAATATTTTAATAAAAACTCAATGCTGATGAAAAATTTTAATAGGGTATATGAGCGGGATGTTATTCGTCTTTTCGTTGTCAACGCATAGAAAAAAAATCATCTCAATCAGAATTAAAATGAAAAAGTTATAACATTTTTAAGAATAGAAAAAATACTGTTCATTAATTTGAGAACTCGAGTTGAAGGGGAAACTTGAACTCGAGTTTTAGTCCTAAACTTGAGTTTGAACTCGAGTTTAAACTCGAGTTTAAACTAAAAAGAACATTAACTCAAATAAAGTTGTAACTCGAGTTGCCTTTTTTGAGTTTTTTACTCAAAATAACAAGCCCTGAGTTTTTATTAAAATACTATCTAAATATAAATTTAAGTTTTGACCCACCTAAACACAAACTCAAATAGATTCTCAATTTAAATCATAACTCAAATGTGCACATTCAAACACAAACTCAAGTTACACCTTCAATTCAAGTTATAACTCAAACTCAACTCAAAATTATCACTAAAAAATACGACAGAACAACCCCTCACTCTTTTATGTCAAAAGATATGTATAACACTACCAAAGGAGTTTTTAAGTTCTCAAATTTTCAAAAGAAAAAACGAAAGGTAGTAAATAAACATGATATTTTCCTTAGCAAAAAAACAAAAAAAAAAAATTTGATTTTTTTTATTCACAAAAACAAGAGAAAACGGTTTTTTTTTTCACTTAAAAAATCAAAAAGAAAACATTAACAAATAGGATCTTAGTTATTTAACTGTTTTTTTAGAAATTACATAATATGGCACCAAAATTGAATAATTTTGTTGAGTGCATAAATTGAATAAATTTACATTATGCCATCTTTGTTAATTAAAAAAAATTATTTTGATAGAATATTAAAAAGATTCTACCAGGATAGACCAACTTTTTCGAGAAGAAAAAAAATAATATTTTAGATATTTAAAAATATTCTACTAGGATATATTTTGGTGAATTAAGCTGCATAAATGTTAAATTTATATCATTTGTGTCATAAATATATAGATGCTATGTTTTGTCTGGTATTTTTGTATTTCTCATTCTTTTTAATAAATTTTTTTGTGGAGTGGAGTTGATAGTGTAGTTATAATACAACCCTTCTCTGCTCCTAAGCTTAATGCTGAATTCATTTTCAATTTATCTGATGCCCCCAATATATATTGAACTTTCTTTTCTATAATATATATGTCAGGACATGCATTTTTTATTTTGTTGTTTTTAATTATTGGATTCATTTTATAACAATAAGATTTATACATGTCTAAATTAAAAAATTTACAGCGTGCTATACAAAATTGCCCTTACTCCATATCAAATCGTTGAAAAACTAATTCAACAATTAAAACATAGTTATTACAAATAGAGTAAAATAGTTTTCTCCACCATGAATCTACTCTTTCTAAAGTAGAACTTCAATAAATTTTATTGACCAATTCTTAATTTTACCACAACAAGTGCAATTTCTTTAAGAAAATATAATAAGTAAATAAAAGGGTAGTATTGGGAAAATATAAAAACTATAATCTCAATTACGTACCAATTTTGAGTTATCACTAGTAGTAAAGCTAGAAATTATTTTAGGGGCATAAATGAAACCAAAATAACAATTCAACTATATTATTTCAAAGGTTTGTTTCTAGATTTATTTTGTATCTTTGTTTGTTTTTATCTTTTTTCGAGATCAATTAAACTTGTAAATTGTAACAAAGTTTAATTCTTCACTTTTAAAAATTTTAATATAGCATTACAGTTAATTTTTGGCCTACTCGGGTTTTTTAATTTCAAATATTGATACATTAAAGTCAAGACTCCAGATATACATGAAATTTTTAAAAAAGTATCGAGTAAATAGTGTAATTTTTAAGACATCAATATATAAATTCTGAAACTTGAGATACAATTGAATTCATTCTTTTTAATACTAGGTGAATATTAGAATACAAATTTTTAGGGGAGAGAAACTATTAAAAATTCCTTTAAAAAACTACTAAAAACTTACAAAATTTTTTTTTTGTGCGGAGGCGAAAATATGAGAAGCCCTTGCTTAGTTGTCATCTTTTAATAGATAAATTTTATATCTTATTTTAATTAATATGATAAATTTTTAAACATCTAACAACAAAAGAATAACAATTCAAAATTGATATAAAGAATTAAGATTAAAGTTCGTTCAAAATAAAAGTCAGTTCAAGTACAGTTTTAGTTTAATTAACTTTAAGATTGATGTCATCCTCAATATATATATATATATATATATGTATATATTATTTATTTTGGACTTCTATTGCTAGACTTATATCAATAAAAGTTAACAGCGTCACTGCTATTCTCTTCTATGTCCTTAAACAAAGGAGATCAATAAAACACTTATGTTGAAACAAAAATCATAGCCAATTGGCTTGATATGGTTGCATATTTTTAAAAAAATTTCATTAATAAATTAACAAATTACATAAATAGTTACAAATGACCACAACCTATAAAGAAATTTGACTTCGGACATTGACTGGATCTACCAGTGAAGACAAGAGCGACCACAACTGTCAAGATCCAATAGAGAAAGACCCGCTCAGCATAAATTAAATCGAAATCAAGTGTAATCAAAGCTCGTTAACAAGAACCACTACATTCGATGGATAAAACCAGTTGATCGAGATTAAACCCCTAATCCTAGAGACAAAAGTGACACAGCCTAAAAATAAATCTAGATATAAACGAATACACATCATCAATAACTAATTCAAGACATGTGAGACACATTAATAAGATCAGAATGTGGGGAAACCACATTCGTTATTACAATATATAATCTCGGCGAAAACAAGCCTTTATTAGAATTAACAAAACACTATGAAACCTATGAATAGCTTCAGCCATCCAGGAATATATGTTGGCGACAAGCCAACAACCATTGTACGGAAGCCAAAGAACCATATCGATGACGAGGCCAACATCCCAAAGCAACAACGACACCAGGCTCCAACTCAACACATCTACGCCTCCATCGCTAATGGACCTCGCTCTTCAACCACCGACCACACGTGACGACCTCAGCCACCGTCTTAAGGCCAAAAGTCTGGCGACCAACCAGTGAAGGTGCCAAACTCCGGTTTTAAGAAGAGATTTTAAATTTGAAATCCTAATAGCCTCATGAGAGAGAGAGAAATAGAGACAAGAGAAAACTCTGACATGATTGCATATTTTTTATTTTTATTAGGGCCCGTTTAGTTCGCTGATTTGAGTTTTTAATTCGAATTGAGATGTGATTTTATGTGAGAGCTTTTTACTGTAGTAAAAAAGTTAGATGTGATTGTTTGTGAGAGCTTTTTACTGTAATAAAATTCAAATTCTAAACTCGAATCAGCGAAATGAACGGGGCTTTAATTTGTTTTAATTTCATAATGACATAATTGTATACTTGATTTGCCCTTTTTCATAATGACATTTTCCGAAAATGGACTCTTTTTTATTTTTTTAAGGGAATTGAGGTTTTTTCTAGACTGCCGAAAATTGAGTTTTAAAAGACTAACAAATGTATCATTTAATTTGTAAAAGATAAAAATAGAAACAAACAAATGTTTATTTTGAAGTTCATTTATCTCAACAAAAAAAATAGTGATAAGAAATCTAGCGAAAATTTAGGTAATAATAGTTTTTTTTTCTTTTTACAGAATAATAGATATTGTATGATCCAAGGGAGCATTTGATAACTTGGTTAAGCTGTTTTGGATCCAAAAGTTCAGCTAAATATGTTCGGTAATTTTTATTGAGATGCATTTTGAACATTTGATTAGACATTTCAAACCCAAAACAACTCTCTATTTCTAGATTTATCTCCTCTATCTTCAGCATTTTGAACCCATTTTGTACCGTGTATTTGATTCGAAAAAATTCGAACTCTCCTCTATTTTCAGCATTTTGAACCCATCTTTTCAATTTATTGCCGTTTCAAATCTATGACCAATTGCATATCTAAACTCTATATCAAACTACAAATTCAAATTACATTTTTAAAATTTTACTTTAAAAATAAATTCATAAGAGAAAAAACACTAATAAAAATAAAAAAGTCCTTTACACGTGTAACAAAATTTCAGTAATAGAGGTTTAATTTAAATTTTATAAGAAAAATCTGTAACAAAAATTTGAAACAGATTAGCCCAATATATTTACCGAAGAACGTAGGATTTGTTTTCAGATTTAATTATCATTCAGTCCAACTTTTCGCTTTGTCCGGGAATCTATAAATACAACTTCCCTCTTCTAATGAACCAAATCAGAAACATTAATTAAAACAAAAGAGAAATCACACTTAAATTATTCCTTCATGATTTTAGTTTTTAGTTTTTTGCCAGGAGCTCGTTGTTTTTAGTTTCTATTTCTGCTTCACTTTCTCTCCAGCCAAACAGCACACGAAATAGTGAAAACCATGAAGAACTCTCCGAACAATCCAGAAACCTTCCTCGCCTCCTGGGCGATGATGAAGCTAATGATCTTCTCTCTCTTAATCGTCCTCACCTACATCTCATATTCCCTGAGATTCGTCTCCCATTCCTTCAACGATTCCGACCACGAATCCCTGGCAATCCGTCGCCAATCCGAAATTTTCCTTCCCGAGAAAATTCCAGACCCCGAGGAGGAGGAAACGACACTCTCTCACATCGTCTTCGGCATCGCCGCTTCGTCGAAGCTCTGGAATCGGCGGAAGAGCTACATCAAGCTATGGTGGAGGCCGAACCAGATGCGGGGAGTCGTTTGGATAGACAAGTGCGTGAAAACCGAGAAAGACGACGAGAAATTTCTGCCGCCATTGAAGGTCTCCGAGAACACCGCACAGTTCAAGTACAAGAACCCTAAGGGCCACCGCTCGGCGATTCGGATCTCGCGAATCGTCTCGGAGACGCTGAGATTGGGAATGGAGGGCGTGAGGTGGTTCGTCATGGGCGACGACGACACCGTTTTCGTCACCGATAATCTCGTTAGGGTTCTGCAGAAGTACGATCACAATCAGTTCTACTACATCGGAAGCTCGTCGGAGAGTCACTTGCAGAACATACATTTCTCGTACAACATGGCGTACGGCGGCGGCGGATTCGCCATAAGCTACGCGTTGGCGAGGGAGCTCGAGAAAATGCAGGACCGGTGCATCCAGAGGTATCCGAGCTTGTACGGCTCTGATGATCGGATTCAGGCTTGTATGGCGGAGCTCGGAGTTCCTCTTACCAAGGAACGAGGTTTTCACCAGGTTAGATTACGTTCAACTTTCATTTCTTTTCTGTTCTCTTTTTCTCTCCTTCGTGTTTGGTTGCTGAGAAAGCAGGGCAAAACACTGAATGAAAAAAACATAATGTGCGTATAATTAGAATTTTGCAGTGGTTGGAGCTCTGTAATCTGTTTGCTGTTGTACCAAATTAGTAAGTTTTTTAACCATAAATTTTTCAGATTAGCACAAAATTAGCTTATAAACTTAAGCCTCTGATTCTAAATCTAGAAACTTTAAAATTGCCCCCATTTGATCCTTTGGAGATGTGGGAAATCGTATTTGCGGAGTTTTTTTTTGTTTTTTTTTTTTCTGTTTTTTTTTTCCCGTTGTTTTTAGACTTTAGGGGTTTGGGTGACCTGCAAAATGTTTTCAGCCACCGTCCAATATCAATGATTTTGTTTGTTGGATACTAGTGAGCAGTGAGCAATTAAAAATAATAATAAAAAAATCTAATGTTTTGATTTTTCAAAAAAAAAAAAAAAAAAAAAAAGGTCAATAGCGGTGGAGAGACCAAAACCAACAACAGTCAATTCCACCAACTTTCTTTCATGGTGTCTCCGTAGAATCACAACTGAGCTTGATACGTGGAGTCCTATAGATGACACTTTTTGGGACCACGGGCCCACAATTAAACCTTTTTCATTTTCCTTTGTTATTTATTTTTTCTTTGTTATTTTTATTTATTTATTTAATTGTTTATTTGTTTCTGTACTGTGACAATCAATCCTCAAATCACGCCTATAGCCCTCGTGCAAATAAATTCACACCCCCATGTGTCACGTCGACCTTTTTATTGTTGTTGTTTTACGCGCCAAATGTTGCGGCTTCGTTCTACTTTATTTTTTACGTGTGATTTCTGTGATTGGATTGCTTTAAAAGGGGGGTTTTTTTTTTTTTTTTGCTTATCATAGCTGCCTTTAAAGGCTTTTGAGTTTGTTTTTCCATTCTACGTACCACGTGGCACATTATGATCGTTAAATCGCCACTCTTTTTTTGGGGGTTTAGAAATTTTTTGCTAAAACTGGGGGTTTAGAAATTGAATGCCACTAGGCAATCTCTCTCCACTCTTATCATTAACTTTCGAGTTTCGAAATTCCATTTCTTTAGGTTCACATACTGACCTCTCAAATTTAAAATTCAAATACCAGTCCACTACTTGACATGTTTTCTTCTACATCCTACATTATCATAACCTCACAAGTTTAAAACCTCATATATTATTTATCATTTCATTTTTTTTAGGACTCATTAAACTATTCAAACCTAAATTAGCCCTTTGATATGTATAGATTTTGTTACTCTAAGTGCATTAAAATTATATTAACCAATGTTATTGCTTTATGTAAGTCGCGTGGGTGAAATTGAAAAAGGTTGAAAGGAAAAAGCTCTTGAAAAACCATAAACCCTATGTGCGCACTATTTTTAAATTAATAGAAGACACTTGGAGCATCCAGCGTTTCGTTTGTAGACTAATTTGTGGGGTTCTATTGGTTTGGCCTTCTTTTCATTTGACTTGGGTCCTTCAAACTACACTGTTTTTTTTTACCAGAAAAAAAAAATCACACTTTTTCATAAAACCGAAAATCTCAATCAGTGGCCTTCTTTTGGTGGATTGTAAGAGCTAAACGGTGAACATGGACTTTTTAGTGGTTCGAATAATTTTGTTTAATAATTAAATGGTGGTGACTACTTAATATATTTTATTATTGTATTATTTATTATTATGGTGGTGACTAGTAACTTTCATCGATGTGTACAACTGAAATTAGCTAAAAAAAAAAAAAAATTTAATCTCTGTTGCTGTGGACTATAATCATGCAGTTCGATGTGTACGGCAGCGTATTTGGGCTTCTGGCGGCCCATCCAATTACGCCCCTAGTCTCTCTCCATCACCTGGACCTAGTCCAGCCTATATTCCCCAACACCAACCGAGTAAAGGCCCTGGAGAGGCTGAAAGGCCCAATGGAGCTAGACTCAGCTGGGCTGATGCAACAGTCCATTTGCTACGACAAGAGCCGGAACTGGACCGTGTCGGTCTCGTGGGGCTACGCGGTCCAAATATTCCGGGGCGTTTTCTCGGTCCGGGACATGGAAATGCCGGGCCGGACCTTCCTCAACTGGTATCAGAGAGCAGATTACACAGGGTATGCTTTTAACACGCGTCCTTTTAGCAGGAACACGTGTCAAAGACCGTTTGTGTATTACTTAACCAAGGCCATATACGATCCGGACACGAACCGGACGGTTAGCGGGTACGTTCTGAACCGGGAATCCAACACCGAGTGCAAGTGGAAGATGGCGGATCCCTCTCGGATTCAGAGAGTGGAGGTTTACAAGAGACCCGACCCGCATATTTGGAACAAGGTACTAATTGTGTGCTCTTTTCCCTTGGAATTTGTAATAGGCTTTTCTCTTTTAAGTTCTAGGAAATTAGTAAGTTTGTTAAAATCATAAAAAATGTTCAAGCAAAAAAAAAAAAAAAGGACAAATTTATAAATTCTCTTTTAATTTTATCACTTATGTCAACATGCCTCATGAGGTTAACTCTGTTAAATTTTTTAACGGAAATGCTTATAAATGTCCCTGAACTATGTCACTTGTGTCAATGCGCCACATGAATTTTAAAATGTACTTGTTTTGCCTATCGAACTATGATATGTCTTTAATTTTTTTTTCTCCATCTTAATTCTATCATTTTTTGACCAGAAATGTTAATATAACCATTAAATTGTTAATTATCTATGATATTTGAAGTTTATTGAATACATTCTCATAAAAATGTTAGTTAAGCACCAATTCTTAAAATTTAGTTAATTAGAGACAATAAAGAGGGAAAAAAATGAGGAGTAAATCTGTATAATGTAATAAATTTTATTAGTTTTTTTTCTTAATATTTCAGTGCTAGACATAAAACGTATTTATGCTTTATATATATATATATATATATATATATATATATAGCATTTATAAATTTAAATAGGTTATTTCATTGTACCATTTAAAAAAAATCAACACAAACTTTAAGAAAATCATTAACTTAACAAACTTTAATGGTCAAATATCATAGATAATTAGTAATTTAATGGCCATATCAATATTTTCGTGTAAAAAACTAATAGAATCAAGATAGATGGAGAAAAATTAGAGACATATAATAGTTTGAGGACAAAACAGGTACATTTTAAAGTTCATGGAGTATATTGACATAATTGACAAAGTTCATGAAGTGTTTATAAACATTACCAATAAAAAATTTAACGGAGTTAATCTTAAAAGTATCTTGACACAAGTGACAAAATTCAGGATGCACAACATGAACATTTTGAAGTGCAGGGGTATGTTGACATAAGTGTTTTATAAAATTTGTTAAAAAAAAAGAAAATTGTAAAAAATAACTTTTTTAAATGGATACTCTCAAAATTTTACGCGTATCCCAATTTAATCCCTGAACTAAAAGTTTTGGCAGTCGAGCCTTAAAATTTAAAATTTGATGTATAGCATATCCAATTGATAACAGCATAAAAAGAAAATCCCATAAGAAAAATTGGAGGGAAATGGTCCCATAAGGGACACGTGTAAGCTAATCAGAAACCAAATTAAAATTTAACAAAAGAAAAATGATTTCATAAACTAAAAAAAATACTCGAACATTAAAAAAATCCAAAAAAACAAAAGGTAAAATCGTTATAAGTTTTATTAAAATCGTAAATAGGATTTTACAGTTTACAAGTTATGGGCATGTAGAAGTTCTTTTGGGGGAAGGACGTTACGGTTTTTTTAGTGTTGTTTTTTAAATTATTTTATGGAGTTTTGTAAGCTTATGTTTGGTTGAATATTTGGGAGCAGGCTCCAAGGAGAAATTGTTGCAGATTATTGCCAACGAAGACCAATGGCATAGTGTCTGTTGATGTGGGAGTATGCAACGAAGGGGAAGTGGTAGAGTTGCGGTGAAAGGCAATATTGGAATCTGGAACCAGCCTCCCTTGCAATTCTTTTCAATTTTCAATTTTCCAGAGTTTTACTTTCCTTTGATTTATGTGTATATAAGCGCATCCCTCATCCAAAGATTTGATATTTAGTTTTCATATACAATTGGCAGAAAGTTTTAAATTATCAGCAATTTAATATAAACCAATTTAGAACTGATTTCACATCAATTCCAAAGATATTTTTCCCAAAGCATTCTGTCAAAGTAAATAACAAAAGTAAAAGAAGAATAAAGTTCTTCTAGCACACTCATGGTGTATTTAGTTGCAGTGGAGGAATCACAATAGTAATGGAATAAAATGAAAAAAAAAAGGTTAATTTATTTGTTTAGTTGTAATTTTAAAAATACTATAGAATAAAATATAAATATTTTTATGTTGATAAAATTATTCTGATATTATATATAACACTAATATTTTATATATTAATATAATTAATATATAAAATGAAATATAATATAATTAAACTATTATTATATCATATATTATAATAATAATATTAAAATGGTTAATGTGATTATAATATTTTAAAATATATTATAAATTATATAAAAAACAATGATATTTCAATTATAATATAATTAAAAATTATAACTATATTATATTATACTATTATATAATATATATAATTACAATATAATATATAATTATTATTATATTATATTTAATAATTATATTA
>NW_010374042.1:310858-329032 GCF_000414095.1 Morus notabilis | reverse complement strand
TTATTAATATAATATAACATAATTGTATTAATATAATATAATATAATTATAATTATAATATTAATAATAATATAATTATAATATTATTTGTTACAATATTACAACTATATTATATTATTATATAATTATATATATTATATTGTAATATTATTATATATTATATTATAAGATATCATTACATTATAAAATGTAATATATTATTATAAAATATTAAATAAATATATTATAATTAATACATTATTTTAATTATAATGTGTAATACAATATAATAGATAATAGTGGAGGTATAGTAACAACTATATTATATTATATCATGTTATTACATTATTATATTACTATAATTATATTATATTATAATATTCAAGTGTAATTATAGAAAAAAAAAGAGAAAAAGAGCTTGGAATGTCAAGGAATGATGATTTACTTAAAATGGATGAATGGTTATTCTTTTTTAATATCTATTCTTTTTTATAAATCCAAACAAACATCATATTTGGATTACATTATATTCCATTGCTTTCCTTTCTTCCAATCAAACGCACCCTCAAGTTAGGACTACTATTCACCCCAGAAAAAGTTGGTAGAAAACCTGTAGAACATGAGGTGCATGCACCAGAAGAAACTATACTAAGAAAAACTTTATTTGTTTGAATTTAGGATTTATGTGCCTAAAACAGCTCCAAAATGAAACTTGTCACCTAACCAAGATTTCAGTTTCAATTGCTTCTAGGCCAGTAGTAACAATGTTACATTATCTTTTGTTTGTCTATTTTTTTTTAGTTTGAATTTAAAAATAATATAAACAATGGAGCGAGTTTTTTGCTCTAGCTCCTTACATTTACTTACTCAATTTATTTCTAATGCACTCAAAGATTCTACAACACAAATTTTCGGTCTGCTGATTTGTTCTTATTCTGCTCTCTGAATTTTCGATCTCATGATGAGTTTGATTCTCTAATGTTTCAATCAAGTAATAAACAATGCTGCTTCTTTTTTACCTTCATTTTCATAAAACGCTATCATTTCTGCTAACCAAGACATTGTCGTTTCAATATTTGAATATTTTAACTCCGGCACCTACCCTCATCAATCTGGCCTCCATAAAATATAAAAGGATAAAATCAATTTGATACTATGTATTACGACGAAACATGCTATTGGTATTTTATTTTTTTAATAATATTAAAACGGTATCTTGACGTTTTTTAAAAAAATCTTTTAGTACCCTAAACTGATTTTTGAGATGTAAAATGACATTGATATCCTTTTATTTAGTTAATTAAAAACTAATATATTTAGGAAAAAAACATGAACTTCTTGTTATTTTCTTATAAATATTTAAATATTTTATAATATTTTTAGATTTTTTTAAAATATTTTTTTATTTAATTGATAAGAATGATAGTTTAGACATTATGGGCTTATTCGTTTGAGTGAAAAACTCAAAAAAAAGGTAACTCAAGTTATAACTTTATTCGAGTTCATGTTCTTTTAAGTTTAAACTCGAGTTCAAACTCGAGTTTAGGACTAAAACTCGAGTTCAAGTTTCCCCTTCAACTCGAGTTCAGAAACTCGAACTCAAATTAATGAACATTATTTTTTTTATTCTGAAAAATGCTATAACTTTTTTGTTTTAATTCTAATTGAGATGATTTTTTTTTTCTATGCATTGACAATGAAAAGACAAATAAAACCCGACCCATATACCCTATAAAAATTTTTCATCAGCATTGAGTTTTTATTAAAATACTATTTAAATACAAATTCAAGTTTTGACGGGCCCCGTTCATTTCTCTGATTCGAGTTTAAAATTTGAGTTTTGCTACAGTAAAAAGTTATTACAAAGAATCACATCTAACTTTTTTACTACAGTAAAAAGCTCTCACATAAAATCACATCTCAACTCGAATTAAAAACTCGAATCAGCGAACTAAACGGAACAAACTAAAAAAGATTCTTATCTCAAACCATAACTCAAATGTACACAACTAAACATAAACTCAAGTTACAAGTTCAACTCAAGTTATAACTCAAATTCAACTCAAGAATTATACTCAAGTTAAACTCTAAAAGAACAAGCCCTATATATCTTAAAAATTAATTTTAAGGTACCTAAATTTTTTTTTAAAATTTTAGGATACTATTTTAAATATTATAAAAAAAGTAAAATATTAAGAATATGTGTGACGATAAGAGAGATTACTCTGATTTTATCCCAAATATAAATACAATCCAGATTGAAAGCGCGGATAAATCCTCGAAGCGTGAATTCCTTTTTTTTTTTTTTCCCTCTCGAAGGTGAAGATGAAGGTGAATTTCTTAGAGCTCATTTGGTTAATGAATTAGAATTATGAGATTAGTATTATTTTTAATTTATGTGTATTTTTTATGAGAGAAAATATTATAACGAATTATAAATCATAATTTGAATCAGAGAACGAATAGTGGTCAGTCTCTGAGGTATGATTGCAAAACGACATCCTAAGAATCGTCGTCTGTACTGGATCATCAAGGACTACGTCTACGCGCTTAGATCACAATCGCGCGAACATCATCGTCATTCGTCCAGATAGTTGTGCTTTTCCTTCCCACTCCCAGCCTGTAAATGCAAAATATTCCTAGCGCGTGGACCCCACAACCCAGATCTCCGAGTCTCCTCTCCCGAGTTGACTCGTACTTCCTTTTTCTCTTCCTTTCTTCCTCAATCCCAAATCCCATTCTTCACTTTGAAACAACTCTCTCTCTCTCTCTAATGGAGTTTCGCAACAGAAACCTCGTACTCTCTCTCCTCCTCCTTCTCTCTCTCTCCGTACCTCCTTCCCTCTCCTTCACCGCCTTCTCTCCCGTCGATAACCACCTCGTCAACTGCGGCTCCGCCGAGGACGCCACCGTCGACAACCGCCGCTTCGTCGCCGACGGCTCCTCCAGGAGGAAATCTCCGTTCTGCCACTCGGATTCCTCCGTTTCCCTCAGAAACGACAACGCCTTGTTGGATTCGCCTCAACTCTACGACTCCGCTAGGGTTTTCAGGCGGCCATCGAAGTACGAGTTCGAGATCAGAGAGAAAGGAACTCACATGGTACGCTTCCATTTCTACAACCTCAATTCCTTCCGATTCGACTCCATTGACGCTCAATTTCACGTCTTGATCGACGGATTCGTAGCTCTGAGCAATTTCACTTCTGGAAATAGTATGAAACCTGCGATCAAGGAATACCTGATCTCGATCAACTCCGATAGGCTCGTGATTAGGTTTTTACCTTCTGGAACTTCGAAATTCGCGTTCGTCAACGCGATCGAAGTCATTTCGGCGCCCAAAGACCTCGTTCCGGAGACTGCTCAGTTTGTTGATTCTCAGAAAGTTGAGAATTTTGATGGATTGAAGAATCAGGCACTTGAAGTCGTCTATAGACTCAACGTCGGAGGTCCTAAAGTGACGCCGTTCAACGATACTCTGTGGAGGACATGGCTTCCTGACGACGAGCATCTCCGATCGAGTTTTGGATCCGAAAGACTGTATTTCGGCGGCCGAATCAAGTACCAAACCGGAGGCGCCAGCCGCGAAATCGGTCCTGATAATGTGTACAAAAGCGCGCGATTGATTCGCAGTCACAATTCTTCAATCTCCAATGTCAACATCACATGGGGATTTTCTGTTACTAAAGGGTACAAGTACCTTGTGAGGATGCATTTCTGTGATATTGCTAGTATTTCCCTTGAATTGCTGTTCTTCAACGTTTATGTCAATGGGAATTTGGCGTATAAAGACTTGGATCTCTCTGAGGTTACAGGTTGGATGCTGAGTTCTCCATTTTATGCTGATTTTGTGGTTGATCAGAGTGACTCTGATTTTCTGAGTGTAAGCGTTGGGCCTTCCAACAAGAGCATGGCGTACGCCATAGATGGCATTCTCAATGGGGTTGAGATCATGAAGCTGAATAACTCGATGGGCAGTCTTGACGGCTCCGATTGCGCGGGCCTTGTTTTGGGGCGATGGCCGCAGCGGGGTGGCGGCCTTTTGATCCCTTTGATTGCTGCCGTGCTCTTGGTGTTGAGCCTTTCTATCGTGCTGCGCAGGAGGTTTACGTTTGGGAGTCAGGAACCCGTGGCATGGTCGAAATTGCCGGTCGATGTTTCGGAAGTTAGTGCCAAGCAAGGCGGTTAGAGGTGGCGGCAAAAGTTTCCTCATTTTCTGCAAAAAATATGATAGGACATGCCGATAGGAAAAGAGCTTGTCCTACGAGGAGGAAGAAGAGAAGAGTTGTTCATGGTGGTTGTGTTATGCAACTGAATATAGTTTTATGTTTTAATGATTTGAAGTATCTATAGAGGAAAGGGTCTTACGTAACTGGTAATTTGGCAATGTATTTTAGGTTGTTTTCTAAGTTATTTTGGCAGCATAAACCTTCTTGTAAAGAATTTTCTGCGAGTCTCAAAATATGTGTTGTAAACTTTCATCTATGTAGTAGTGTGTGGTAGTACATGTAAATTTGCACTTGACAAAGTATTTCGGTTACTTACCGTATCAACTTTTTGGTGCCTGTGTATGTGTGTATTTTTGCGAGTATTTGATTCTTGTTTTGATTAAGTTGGGAACATGTTTTTCTTTTTGTTTTTTTGAGGTAGTTGTGAACGTCTTCCGTGCTCAAAGTGTTGTATTTCCTACTGTATTTCATGTGAGGGGAAAACAAGGTTGGACGGGGAGTAAGCTGAATCTTTTGACTCGCCCGTCTAGCTCAATTCACGGGGAAAACAATCCGGTCGGTTCTTCCCACAAACCCCTCCCCCCGAACCGGTGGTTGGGTTTCAGCACAAGACGTAACTGTGACCGAATTGCCCAGCAATCGCTGGTTCGGTTTCGGTTACCGTGGTTTTGAGTGAACAATGGAAACGACTTTAACAGCGAGATGAGCTGAATTTCCGTCGATTGTGAGGGATGAAGAAGGGAGAGGGAACGACAACGCTGACACCGACAAGGCAAGACGGTGACACCGTGACAGCTAAGAGAATCAAAGAAGGGAGAGATAATTTAGCTTTAATACATTCGGTTCCATTTGGTTATAACCGAACATCCAAACCTCTAAACCGTGACTGAACCTGTATAACCTTGGTTGGCTCGGTTCCATTTAGTTATTGGTGGTTTTGGTTACTGGAGGTGTGGTTTTGTTGGATCCGATCGGTTAAGGGCAGGATTGGTTCCTTGTGAACTGCTCTAAGCTCAATGGGCATTGAGGAATGACTTTGCATCTTCATCACATTAGTTTGTTGTTCCCAAAAATTATATATTCAGCAATGCTGCGTCTGATTCCTCTCATGTTTGTTTGCTGTTTTCTCGGACTACATTTGTTGAGTTTTGAGTTCAAAATTCGGCACTAGAAAAGGAAGTACTAGAGAAAATGCCTGTCTAAGAAGTGCATAAAACTTGTGTTTCTTTATGTGGCTCCTTTTTATTATTATTATTATTATTTTTTATCAAAAAAAGGTATCGTTAGTGTCCTCACGCCTTTACTTAGCGTTTATAAAAAGAATCAATTGGTCCAACCGCTGTAATGGTAAAGGCCTAAACTTATTCTTTATGTTGCTCCTTGAACGTCCATTTTTTTTCCTTTTACAAATAACCCTTAAAAGTGTACAAATCTGAATTTTAACCATTTATTTTTTATTAATACCTTTTTAGTCAAATAATTATATTAACAAACGAGTTTAATTAAGAGTAAAAGAAAAAAATATAGATTTATACATTCCTGATGGTAAGTTCTACAATTTTCTTTTTAAGAGTTGTGTGAAATGATTTAATTATGAATGAGATATAAAATTAGAAAAGAAATAAATAATGAGACGTCAAAATTTCTCTATTTCTATATTTTCATAAGAAGATTCGGAGGAAAAAAAAAATTGGACACAATTAGCCCAATACACTTATTTGTTGTCTGTTTCCAAATTATAAAACAAACTCTAAACGTAGAAACTTATTAGCCTAGTTGCATAATTTAGTGGAATGAAATTCCAAGTTAGCCCCTTTCTTAAAAAACGAAGGGAGATTCTTTGATACGTTTGGTATACCGGTATGTTAGGTTTTACTAACGGTTGAATCTACATAATTTTGACTTTTGTGTGATTTTATTCAGATCTGATTGACAAAAAATCCAACCTACTCGTATGTTGACGTATCAGAAAAGATCTTGAAAACAAAAACAAAAAGATGAGACAACTTACATAAACCGACTGTATTTATAGTCAACTTGTTATTGTAAGCAAAGTACAACATGCAAATTTTTATCCTTGTTCTCCCTTCCCTCGTTTTGGCTCGGTAAAAGGACAGCCATGTTATTTTTCGTAGGATTATGAAAATAATCCCTCCTAAAGTATGTATCTTATTTTAAAATGTAACTTGATTTTTTTAAAATCATTATACCCCAATCTATAGAAAATAGTTTAAAATCTCCCTTCCGTCTAATTCCATCTATAACACTAACAGATTTGCTAACATGTCAACGTAAAATATTAATTAAGACCCCGTTCATTTCACAATTTGAGTTTAGAATTCGAGTTTTGCTACAGTAAAAAGCTCTTAGAAATAATCACTATCTTTTTTACTACAGTAAAAAACTCTCACATAAAATCATATCTCAACCCTAAAAATATAAAATTCTAATAAAATATATTAAAATATTTTAAAATAACAATATACAAACTTATTTCAAAAAAAAAAAAAACTATCTGTCTCTCCTCTTATTCTCTCTCAACGAACCTGTTTCAAAACCTCACCCTCTAGAAGTGGTCATCAGATTTGGCTTTGTGTGACTGCGGCGATGAGTGGCTTGCCGGCGTTTGTTCTCGAGGGGACAACGCGGCGGAGAGCTTGTGGTGTGGGTGAGATCGTACTGGCGGAGCCTTGTGTTTCGAGGACACCGAGGAGGATTTCCCGGAGAGATCCAAGTCGGTTGCAGGTGGATGGGAGCAGATCTTGTAGGTTGAGTGGTGGGCGGAGTTGGGAGGTTGAGATAAACTTAAGACCGTTTAGTTCGTTGATTTGAGTTTTTAATTTAAGTTAAAATGTGATTTTATGTAAAAAAATTTTACTATAATAAAAACGTTAAATGTGACTGTTTATGAAAATTTTTATTGTAATAAAACTTAAATTTTAAATTTAAATCGGTAAAATGAACATGACCTTAATGCCTAAAAAATATTTCAAGACTCCGAAAAAAATTGAGAGAGTGCGAGGAAGCTATTCGATGAAATGCCTCAAAGATATGATACGCTGTGAAGGCTGGTTTGGATCTTAATTTGACATAGAGAGAGGGATTTTCTATATTTTTCTTCATTTGTTTTATGGAGTTGTTTTCTCCTTTCTTTTTTTTTTTTTGAAAACGGAACAGCCCAATTTCTGGGCTTCCTCATCTGGGTCTAGTTTCCTTTTATGAGTTGTGTCGTTTTTGTTGTTGTTGGAGGCGTTGCACTTCCAGAAAATGAAGTGGAAGAGCTCATTTGCCAAGTTTCCATACTCGTCTTCTTCAATCTCTGACCACTCTACGATGCTCTTCTTCTTCCACCATAGCAATAGTAAAGCTGGGGAACAAGTGCCAAAACACCTAAAACCTAGACTCAAACCAAGACCTAATCCACTGAAAGTCGTCATCTTGATTTTTGCCGGAAAGTATTTCACATCCCCACAATACTTGAAAGCTAAGAGGAAAAAAAAAGGTCGGTTCTATTTCTATATGGGTCCAAAACTAACAACAAAATGATATTATTAGTATCACTGGTACTAATAAAATACCAACTTTGGTTAAAGAAAACAAAAAAAGACCTACTTTCAGGAAAAAAAAAAGAAACCAGAAGCCAAGAGGTTCCTCAAATATATCGTCACTTCTTTTCCCTTCCCTTCTTTTCTTGTACTGAAACTAAGCGGGGGTGTTCCATCGGCCTGAGAATCGCGAGAGGCAACACTGGGGCATGGTCCATAAACATTTTTGTATTTTTTGTTATTATATCTTTTTATAATTTTTAATGTTTTAATGATTTTAATATTACAATCCTAGTGCGACGTCAATAAATATGTTAAAATTATAGACAGAATTATACATAGAGAGTATTTTACACCATTTTTTTTTATAGATTTTGGTAATGAATAATTTTAAAAAATTGAGAGCACATTGAAACAAGATAAATACTTCAACAGAGAATTATGAAAATAAACAACAGTTGCTTATGCGCTCTCTTAGAGCCCGTTCGGTTCGTTAATTCGAGTTGAGATGTAATGTTGTGTGAGAGTTTTTTACTGTAATAAAAAAGTTAGATGTGATTGTTTCTGAGAGCTTTTTACTGTAACAAAACTCAAATTCTAAACTCGAATCAGCGAAAAAAATGGGACCTTAAACACTCTCTATTTCTATGTCTGACACGTATTGCACTTTTTTCTCTTGGAAAAAATTAACTTGCAAAAAGAATTATTCTTTTCCAAATTTATTACAAGTCTGCCATTTTCTTTTTTTTTTTTTGGCTGGAAAGGTCTGCCATTTATCCTCTCCTTTACTGTTCATTTTTTTACGTCACTACTTTGATCTCGTTCACTTCGCAGATTTGAGTTTTCAATTCGAGCTGAGATGTGATATTTTTTGAGAGCTTTTTACTGTAATAGAAAAAATTAGATGTGATATTTTCTGAGAACTGTAAAACTTAAAATTAAAAATTCGAATCGGTGAAATGAACGAAGTTTTTATTTTTTTTTCTACCCTAACTTTGACGTGTTATTTTTCTTGTTTGATTACTCTCTTTTTTTTTTTTTTTTTTTTTTTTTTTACCTTTTTACTTATGTATTTATTATAAATATTTTTTACTACTCTGCAGTAAAATTAATTTTTTAAATATATTTTTATTTAATATTTTTTCCTTTTCATATCTATATCTAATTAGTTTTGGATAGATTTGACTTGACTAACCAAAATATTTTTTTCCCCTTTAAAGATGCTCCATTGTTTTCTATTTTGACTTTTTTCAGCCTTTTCTTCGTTTTGCTTTTGTCCCTTAAACTCTTTTTTCCAGTTGATTTCACATTATAAATAATCTGAAAGAGAGTTGGGGGTTTACTGCTCATCAAGACTCAGTTTACTGTTCTTTCTACAGTGAAATGACACTTTTGCCCCCGATTTACTGCTCCTTCCTTCGTCTGCTGCAGGGGCCTTTTGGTCTTTTCAGTGTCATTTTTTCCCGTTTCCTTTTCCTTCGTTTGTGCTTTTTCTTTGTTTCTTTTTGTTTTTATTTTTCCCTTCGGTTCCTTCTTCTTCTGTTTCACTGTGCTTCTCTTTGGTTCCTTTGTGCTCTTTAGAATCCTTCATTTCTCACCTTTTCCTCTCAATGTTTATGTTTTATTAGTTTCATTTGGCTGTAAATTTTAGGATTATATGCATTTTTCCTCCATTTGTTTGCTATTCTATTTCTTTGCTCCGTTCGGTTTGGTCCCAAATTTAGGGCTTTCATTTTTCCTTTTTCATGGGTTCCTTCCTTGCTTTGGGTCATTTTCGACTGATTTAGGTTGAAAATTTGAGAGATCTCTTCTATTTCTTTGCTCCGTTTGGTTTGGTCCTAAATTTAGGGCTTTCATTTTTCCTTTTTCATGGGTCCCTTCCTTGCTTTGGGTCATTTTCGACTAATTTAGCTTGAAAATTTGAGGGATCTTATGGGTTTTTTCTTTGTTCGTTCTTTTCCTTTGATTTGGCTGAAAATTTGGGGCTTTTATTTCTTTTTCCTTCTATGTTCCTCGGCTGCTTCGATTTGTGATTCATGTCCGATTTTCATTCTATTTCCTCTCAATTTTTTTTTTCGTTGCTTATAATTTTGTTCCAATGCATGTTTTCCCCTTACTTTTGTTCGGTTTTTTTTCATTTATTTTTTCCCTTCCCTTCTTTTCCCCTTTGTTTTTTTTTTTGCATCATTGGCTTCTTAATATCTAATGTAATTTCCTGATCAGTAATGCATATTGTTCTGTTGATTCAGGCCCTCCATCCTCTGCTTTCATGGATTTTTTCTCCCAGGACATCTGTTTGCATGGCTGGAATTTCTTTTGCTTCCTTTTCTGCCGCGTGTGGGGTAATCTCAGATTTTTTCTGTTTCATTTATTAATATGCTGAGTTGTGGTGCCTATATTACTGATTTCTTTTGCTGGCTTCATCATTTGCTCTCATTTCACTGCAAAAATATTAAATGATATGCCAATTGTCTGTAATCTGTGGCAATTTTGAGTTCCCGATTTTTGTGTCGTTTTTTGCTTTTTTTCCCTCTTATTATTTTTCTCTCTCTTTCGGCCTCTTTTCTCTTACAATAACCAGTCTATTGGTTTTGTGATTTAATTAATGAATTTACTTTTTTTACTCTCTGTAAACCGACTATGCCCTATTACGTGTTGTATTATTATAGGTTGCTTACTGTTTATACATGCATTTAAATTTTTTACTCTCTGTAAACCGACTATGCCCTATTACGTGTTGTGTTATTATAGGTTGCTTACTATTTATACATGCTTTTGGCCTTTTTATTTATGAAGAGTGTTGCTTTGCATTCATTCATTGTGCTTCTCCCTTTCCTTTCTCTTGCTCTTGTTAGTTTTTCTCTTTTATTTTATCCCTCATCATTTACTGCTTCGTTCCACCCATGATCATTTACTATCATGCTCTTTTACTCATGTACCTTTGACTGCCTATCCTTATCTTTGTTTCATTTCTGCTCATTTACTCCTTTGTTTCATTATCCATCATTTACTGCCCTGTTTTGCTATTTCTTTACGTCTGACCATCTCTGAGTTTCTCTGGTTTGCTGATATATCACAATTAAAGCAGTGTTTGGAGCATTTCAGGTACGATTAATAGCCCTTGCCCATACTTTTTTGATGTTCTTTGCTGATATTGTATATATTCCTTTCCCGTAGCATTATTGATGTGTTGTTTTTCTTTCATCATGGCTGTTGATATATACCTTTGTTGTTTAATTAGTATCTCTCATTCATGTACAATATTGGTAAAAATGCTCCTTCATTCTTAATAAATGCTGTCAATTTCTCTGGATTTTTTTGCACTTTATTCATTTCTTAGCAACATACGTGCTTCATCTATCTCTCAGTAACATATTTATATACATATCTTATATACATGTCTCTTAATAACATTTCTCTTCACAATAAATAAATGTTGCTAATATTGGTCTAACCATAGTATTCATGACTGTTCTATTGATAAATTTTGTAATTTATCGCTTTTTTATGAACACGATAATTACTATAATATGGTTATCTCATATCCTCTATGTATACTTAGTCTTCTTATTTTTTCGTTCCTTTGCTTCATGGCGATGACATCAAAATTAAAGTTCCATATTTTGAGTTCTATATGATTTGTCCAGAGATTGCTGTTAATATAGTTTCTTTGTTTTCGATATTACTTCCTTCTTCCCAGGACTGACTCCACCTTTTCCCATTATGTTTTTATATTATACAAACTCCTCATTTTTTACTTGATTTCAAATCTTCCTATCTCTAGCTTCAATATTTGAATAGACTGCAAGGGATATTTACTTATCCATATAATGTAGTCCTCTTTTCTTTTCTTTTTTCCTTTGCTGCCCCCTTTAGCTTTAATATTGCATTAGGTCTTTAGAGTAAAACTTATTTACATTTATATATATATTAGTTTTTCTCCTTCCCTTTGTTAAGTTTCAAGCATTGAGGTACATATTTGTAGCTTTCATTGCTGCAGACTCTATAATGCAGTCACTATGTTGTTCTCTTCTTTGTTTTCCTCTCTGTCTGAATATAATGTTTTTCACCCTCTTTAATTAAACTGCGCAGCCGGCCTCTATTCTCCTTTCAACCTTCTTATTTTCCTCCATCTCCTCAACTCTCTCTTCTGGTTTTTAATCTCATCCTATTCTCTTGATTGGTCTCTGCTTTGGTACTGTTTTTTACATATAAAATAAAATCAAAGCTTTTTGCCCCTTCTTTTAATCCACCTAGTAGCCATTGGACAAATTCATACTTTACTCCAATCACTCATCTTTTCTGATTTATACTTTATAATTCGTGCGGTGAATATGATAACTTATTAACTTCTGTGTTTTTGTGCAGTTGCCCTTAGTTGGTAGCCACAAAATGTGCAGTTGCCCTTAGTAGGCAGCCATAAAAACACTGTAGATACATAAGTTTGCTAATTTATTGTACATTGCTGAGAACATTAAATATCTGAGCTATAATTGCTACATGAAACATTACCTCCTTTTTCTAAAGGCTGAGCCATCGTTTTTCCATTCTGTTTTTATACTATGCAAACTCCTGATTTTTACTTTATTTCAAATTTTCCTATCTCTAGCTTCAATAGTTGAATGGACTATAAGGGACATTTCCTTATCTATATAATATAGTCTTTTTTCTCTTCTTTTGTCATGTTCTCTCCCCTTTAGCTCTAATATCGTATTAGGCCTTTAGAGTAAAACTTATTTACATGTATCATATATTGGTTTTTCTCCTTCACTTTACTTATTGTTATTATTATTATTATTATTATTATTATTATTTTTTACCTTAAGCTTCAAATATTGACATACAGATTTACGGTTCTCATCGTTGCACATTCTATAATGTAATCATTGTGTTATTCTTTTCTTTCTTTTTTCCTCTCTTTCTCAAGACAATGTTCTCCATCCTCTTTAATTAAGGCGCGGACTCGGGCTATTCTCTTTTCAATCCTTGTATCTTCTTCCATCTCCTTAATTCTGTCTTCTGCTTTTTCTGCTTTTTAATCTCATCCTATTCCCTTAATTGGTCTATGGTTTTCTACTGTTTTTTACATATCAAATGAAATCAAAGTTTTCTGCCCCTTCTTCTAATTAACTTGGTAGCATCTGGACAAATTCATATTTTACTCCACTCACTCACCTTTTGTGGCATATACTTTATAATTTGTGCGATGAATACAGTAACTTATTAATTTATGTGTTTTTGTGCAGTTGCCCTCAGCTGGCAACCACAAAAAGTGCAGTTGCCCTTAGTAGGCAGCCACAAAAACACTGTAGATACATTACTTTGCTTATTCATTGCACATTGTTGAGAATATTAAATATATGAGCCATAATTGCTACACCAAAACACTGTGATATCCATGTTTTGTCACAGTTTTTAATTTTTGTACTTGGCCTTTGATTTGCTTTTGCCTTACGCATATAACACATTTATGCCTCGTTCACTTTGCGGATTCGAGTTTTTAATTCGAGCTGAGATGTGACATTTTCTGAGAGCTTTTCACTGTAGCAGAAAAAGTTAGATGTGACATTTTCTGAGAGCTTTTTACTGTAGAAATCTAGAACTGAAAACTCGAATCGGTAAAATGAACGAGGTCTTATTCTATTTACCTTTCTATTTTGATGCACCTGGTGAATCATGCATAAATCTATATCTTGCTTTGTTCATTCAATTTCTATTATATGCAAGTTATAATCTGTATGATAAACTCAGTTTCTTACTACTATTTCCATTTCTCTATGCTTTTCCTTAGCACATGGCAACAGAAATGCTTCGAATGCAAGCCTTTATGTTTTTACCGTACATCACTGAAAGTGTTGATTACCTAAAGCCTTACTCTCCTTATTTTGTTTTTTACTTGCAATTTGTTTGCTTATTCTCAGTTTTCATCTATCCCTTTCTTTTATTACTCATTCACTTAGCTATATCTTTCTAGATTTTCTATCGTACACTGTTAGGTCTTTTCACTGCCATATTCTCAGTTGTTCCTTCTGATATATCGCAATTAAAGCAGTGTTTGGAGCATTTCAGGTACCATCAATAGCCCTTGCCAATAATTTTTTGATGTTCTTTGCTGATATTATATATATTCCTTTCCTGTAGCATTATTGATATCCATTGTTTTCCTTTTATCATGGCTGTTGATGTATACCATTGTTGTTTAGTTAGTATCTCTTATTCATGTACAATATTGGTAAAAGTGCTGCTTTATTCTTAATAAATGCTGTCAATTTCTCTGGATTATTTTTACTTGTTTGTACTTCTATTTCTCTGCTCCGTTCAGTTTGGTCCCAAATTTAGGGCTTTCGTTTTTCCTTTTTCATGGGTTCCTTCCTTGCTTTGGGTCATTTTCGACTGATTTAGGTTGAAAATTTGAGGGATCTTATGGGTTTTTTCTTTGTTCGTTCTTTTCCTTTGATTTGGCCGAAAATTTAGGGCTTTTATTTCTATTTTCTTCTATGTTCCTCGACTGCTTCGATTTGTGATTCATGTCCGATTTTCATTCTGTTTCCTCTCAAATTTTTTTTGTTTCTTATAATTTTGTTCTAGTGCATGTTTTCCCCTTACATTTGTTCGGTTTTTTTTCATTTATTTTTTTCATTCGAGTACGAGATTCAGATACTATTTACGAAAAAATTCAATTAGGCAATATATATGATATTAGGAACTTCTTCGTCCTTGAGAACAAATCAACATACAAAGTTGTGCCACATACTGCAATGCTCAGTTTGCACGCGCAACAGTCTTCGTTCCAGTCATAGAGCAAGCACCACCTATTCCATTTCATAGATTCTACTTCATCGAGTTCGATCAGCTTCAGCACAGAATTCAATCAACAGAAATCCTAAGTGGTAAGATAAAACTACAAAAAAAAAACATCATCAATGCATTAATTAACGTCTTTAACATTTACTATTTATTCTCGAACAGATGTCATCGGCGTTCTCACAAGAGTGCAAACAATTGAACAAACAAATATCAACAATAGACAAACATCTCGAAGGACTATAATGATACAAAAAGGTAAATTACCTTTTCACAATCATTACCACAATCATACAAAAAAATTTACATCTAATAAAGGCATAAAAGTTTTACATCATCTAAAACTCTTCATACTAACTTTTTCATTTTACCTTTTTTTTTTCTCACAGAAACGAACAGCTTCAAGTCACATTATGGGGACATAAAGCAGATCAGTTTGACGAAAATGTCATTAAATCAATGAAAGGACCAGTGGTTACGATTTTTACAGCAATGTTGGTGAAACAATATCTAGGTATTTTTTTAACAACGTATCAAAATAATAACATATAAATAAGAGCCTGTTTGGTTGGAGGATTCGTTCTCTGATTCAAATCATGGTTCATGGTTTGCTACAGTATTTTCTCTCACAAAAAATACACATAAATCGAGAATGATTCTAATCTCATAGTTCTAATTCATGAACCAAACGGGCTCTAAAATATTTACATCTAATACACCAGAATATTAACCAACTTATTGTTTATGTTTTAAGGCAACGCATATGTATTAAGTACTGCAGCAACAATCTTCTATCTTGATCCAGACATACCAGAAACACAGACGTTAAAAACAAGGTAAGAAACAAATCCCCAAGCTTTAAAAACAACAAACTTTATACAAATTTTTTCATAACAATAACTAATTATATATATATATATATATATATATATATTCTCTTAGCAGCTTCAAGAAATTAACTTCTCAACAGCATCAACAGTACCAACACAATCTATTGAAAAGCAAAAAACACTGAATAAAAGAACAATTAATGAACTAAAGACATTTGATTAGTGTATGAAAATGCACATTAAATACTGCTTTTGATTATATAATATTAAAATATTTAAGCTTTAATTAAACAATTTCATTATTTTTATTCAGAATATTTTTCATTGGAATTTGTTTAGTTGCTTGAATATTTACAGATAAAAAGCAGTGTAAAAAGCTACATAAAAATAAGCCATGAAAGTCATATTTTTAACCACCCGAGCCAAGCCATCCAGCTGAGCCTCACAAGCCAAAAAATGAGAAGAGCCGCGGCAGCCGTTTGAGCCACCGAGCCAAGCCACGTGTGGGTCCCAGTTTGTGATAGCCTGCCCGCAACAGCGTGTGCGTTCCTTCCACGCGGCCATCACCGCACGTCTAAGCATCCCTCCGCGTGGGTCCCGCATGACAGCAGCAGACCTGCTGCCTTCTCCGTGTCCGCCACCTGTCCAACGTGGGTCCACAACTCTGACCGCGCCAGAACACGCCAACCAATCCGCGTGCTGTTGGGAATAGTGTCCTAGAAGCATGAGATGTAATAGGATATTTATTATTTAATTAATAAAAGAGTTTATTCATCATTTTATGTGCATATATTTATGAATATTTTATGAATATCAAATAAAAATTCCGTGATTGTTTATGTAACCTTAAACATAGTATATAAGTGTTATATACGAGAGGATAGTGTTTAAGGATAATAATCAAAAATATTGTTCATGATGAATTTAATTAAAGTTCGGAATCTTTAATTAAAACATTATTAATACATGTCATTCCCATTTAGAATGGAACGGTGTTATCCGCACTGTTAATATGGTGAGATATTGAATGAGTGTATTTTGCATAATAAGATTATGTGGAACAAGGACACAGACACAATATGAATTTCTAATAATTTCCGTTAAGCATAGAAATTCTGATTGAGTCTACCGATGGTCATATATAGGATGATCTTAATCCTGAGTTCTTAACAAACTCCTATTTATGGATTTATGTCTTTTGATTTACTCGGTACGGATTCTGAGACCCTGAATCCTATTCCTTGTATTTTGGAGACATAATGAAATAGGTAGCTGAGAATGTTATTATACGAGATGGAATCCATTCCTTCTTGAGAAAGAAGTAGATAAATAATTCTCTTGAGTATTGATTCGGTACTTAGATTAGTAAGAGCGCTCTGGTTCATGAATGTGTTTTATGAATCACTATCCATTAGAGAATAAATGGTACTCAAGGATGCAGATATAATTAGAGAGGTTAACGGATTCTACCTGACTCTCATTATGAATTATTTATGGAGGATTGATCTATATATAATGACTATATCAAATGGACACTTCGCAGTTTAGAAGTAATTAATGTCTATAATTTCGAGAGTTCAATTCTAAGTTTATAGTGGAGTAACTATTGGAATTAATAGAATTAATTAATTAATTAAAGTGTTTAATTAATTATTAATTTTATTAGAGCTCAGGATTATAGGTCCATATGTCCCCGCGTCGTCCTTGTAATTCTACCAGACACAAAGGGCAAAATAGGAATTTTAGAATTACGGAATTCTAAAATTAAATACTCGAAAAATAATTAATTGAGAATTAATTATTATTTAAATAATGTGATTATTTAAAATTTGAATTTGAACCCATCTAGATTTATCCATTTAAACTTATTTGATAAGTTGTTCAATTTTAGAATTCAAATTAATTTAAGTTTGACTTAAATTTGAATTTGAATCTGAATCAACATTGGACTACAGGATAAAGGATGATTTTTCTCTTCCTTCCCTATCTGAATTGGCGCCACACACAGGGTTAGGAAACCCTAATATGGCCGGCCACCTTAGAGATAAGGGGACGGGATTTTTGTTTCGAAATTCAAAATTAGAGATAAGGATTTGATCCTGTTTTGAAGTTTGACTTCTACTCTTTAAATATGAGAATGATAGAAAATTGTGGACACAATTTTTTTGAAACATTTATTTAGCCCTAAAAGTTGGTGGCCGAATTTCTCAATAGTAAAAGAGAGAGAAAATATTTTTCTCCAAAAAATTCCACATCGTGCATGCGTTGGTGTTTGTGAAAATTTGAGTGTCTAAGAAACCTGTTTTGTCTCACGTGTGCCCATACACACGTCTACGTAGAATCAAGGAATTGACGTGGAAGACTTTGGTATTCTAAACACAAAGATTGGAGCAAGGACTATTCGTGGTCAAAGAATTCAAGTTATCATCCGAGTCAGCTTCTATGTATTTTTTCGGATTGAATTCTTGATGAAAATTAATGCGATTAATTTATTCGTACATAAATTAATATAATCTATAGAGTATCTCAAAAGTTTTATGAAAATTTTTGTTATACACGATCTGCCTTTCCCCACGCTTCCGCACCCGAATTGGATTCGGGAACCAACAATTGGTATCAGAGCGCACCTGAATTCGATTCGGGAACCAACAATTGGTATCAGAGCCGTCTATAGACGATATTAATTTATGCTTCGATTATTTGATAATCAGAATTGATATATTAAATATGTGATATTTAATTATGTATGTATGTGATGGGTAGGCACTTGCATTTATGGATGTTTATTTT
>NW_010374042.1:296319-310381 GCF_000414095.1 Morus notabilis | reverse complement strand
AATCCATCCCGGAGACAAAGAATGAAGCCGAAGAATAAAGAATTCTAGAATCGAAGACTCGTTGATGTAACGGAAGAATATAATTATTGTAATTATTTATTTATTCGATTCAATTGAGTTGTAATTTATTTTTCCATGGGACCCGGTCAAATCCATCTCAATAGTTGATTGCATATGTTTATATTTTATGTTGATAATTATATATTATATGTCCATGCATATAACATGTCATATAGATATAATGTGCCTACTCATATGTTTTATAACATGCCATGCATATACGCGCATTTGTTATTGTTTATTTTATTTAGTATAAAAGTGTTTTAGAAAAATAAAATAAAATATGAACCATACGCTAAAATCGATTTAATATGATTGATCGCTTGTGAACATCATTTTTGGGCGTTAATCAAATTTTAGTGCCGTTGCCGGGGAGGTGCTACTAGCAAGACTGATCAGTAGATTTTTAAGCCAAAGAGGTAAGTGCGTTTTTTTTTTTTTTTACTCAATTTCTCTTTCTTAATTTACGTGATCTGTTTTTAGCCCCCATTAAAAACAAAAAACTTGTGTTTGCTGTTTTGTTCTTCTGTGTTACGTTAGTTATACATTTATTATTATTGTTATTTTCTTTTCTTTTTCTCTTTCTCGTTTCTCATTTCAAAAAAAAAAAAAAAAAATTTTGCTGCAAACTTTCCACGTATTCAATCAATAGTTGCTGCATATATATATATATATATATACCTATTTTTTTTCCTCTTGTCGTCCCATAATCGGAAAAAAAACAAAAAAAAAACCAAAAAAAAAAAAGTTCCCTTTTTAGTTTTACTTATGTGTTTCATTTTTTTTCGTAGTCGTGTTGTTAAAAAAAAAAGTTTCCCTTATCATATTTTTTTTTATTTCTGTAATTTTGGTTGCTAAAAAAAAAAATCTCACACTTTTAGGATTTGTGTTTTAGAATTAATTGTGATTTGATTTTGTAATCTTTCATTTTTGGTAAATTAGGATTTTATTTTGTTTCCTCATTGGTTATTTTAATTGTTGCCTAATTTAATTTTTTCTTTTATAGTTTCATTAATTTTTAGGATTATAATTAAGATGGTAATTAATTGACTAATTTAGATTCATAATCTAAGATTTTCATAATTTGGTAGATTTAAGCTTTTGACTTTAGGAATAGTTTCCATTAATTAGATTACATTTCATAATTTCCTCAATAAAATTTAATAATTGATTTTGAGAATAATTGTGTGGTTACGTGGAAAGTATAATCTGAGAGAGTTCTGTCTAGGAAAGTTAGTACTTAAGTGGGCCTCGCCCCACCAATCTTTCCTGGGAACATTGCTCTGTCCAGGAGACTATTAATTGAGCCAAGAGCTATAGTCTTTCCTGAGAGCACTCTCGGTGGTTACAATTTACGTTACTATATAGTTATTTTCTTTTGCTTTGATTAAAAATAAAAACAAAAACAAAAAAAAAAAACAAAAAAACAAAAAAAAATTAAAAAAATAAAAAAACTTAAAAAAAAAAAACCGCTTAGGGTGAATGCATCGATATAGAGATGAACTAGGGAGATTTGCTCAACGTCTAGATTTAGAAACCCTTAGTGAAATTCTATCCGACTCATCTTCTACGTCTCCGTCTTCACACTCGTCGTTGGAATTCGCATTTCAAAATCTATTCGCAATGGCACAACACGAGGAAGTTCAGCAGAGGACGTTGCAAGATTACTTGCACCCAACGCGAACGGCCACCCCATTTTGCATCATGTTCCCGCCAAATGCACCGCCTACGGATTTCAAGCCGGGCATGATTGCACTTATCCCAACCCTTCACAGATTAGAGAATGAGAATCCATATGTACACATTCGGGAGTTTGAGGAGGTGGTGGCCACATTTCACAGCCGTGCTGAGGCCGCAAACACTGTTAGATTGAAGTTTTTCCCTTTTTCTCTGAAGGACAAGGCCAAAAGCTGGCTGTATTCTCTTAGGCCCAGGTCTATTGGTACGTGGGAAGAAATGACGATGACATTCTTCAACAAGTATTTCCCACACCATAAGACTAACAATTTGAAACGACAAATCTCGAATTTCGCTCAGAAGGAAAACGAAACTCTCTATCAAGCTTGAGGGCGTTTTAAGGATCTGTTAAATCTGTGTCCCCACCATGGATATGAAAGTTGGCACCTCGTAAGCTATTTCTACGATGGACTCACAATCCGAGAGCGCCAATTTATTGAGATGATGTGCAATGGAGATTTTCTCCAGAAGGATCCTGACGAAGCTATCGAGTACCTGAACGAGTTAGCTGAGAAAGCTCATACTTGGACTGGACTGAGTGCTACTGAGAGCACCAGTAGGTCCCGACCAGCTGGAGTTTATCAATTGAGGGAAGAGGATAGCCTTAAGGCCCAAGTTGAAGTTTTGACAAAGCAAATTAAGGCCCTCAAAAGTAAAGATAGTAAAGGACCCGACATGGTGGCAAGGACAGAGGCACATGAGCCTTATTTAGTTTGTGGTGGAATGGGCCATCTAGCTCAGGATTGCCACACTTTAAGTGAAATGAGAGGGGTATACGAGGAGCAGTGCAACGCTTTGGGCATATACGGAAAACCATACACACCTTTCTCAGAAACTTATAATCCTGGTTGGAAAAACCACCCGAATTTCAGTTGGCGAGATTCGAACCAACAAGAACAATCATCTGGAGGGCAATGGAGATCAGAGCAACAATCTCAACCACCAAGGACATATTTTGCGCCTTAAAATAAGATACAGCCGAAAGAGAATTCTCTAGAGGATACATTAAAAGCTTTTATGGACGCGTAAAATAAGACGAATCAAAGGGTTGATTTGATGCTCACGCAGCTGGTGGAAGAGAACAAGGAAATCAAAAGTCAGATCACAAAGCTGACAGAAGCTTTAACCGTTCAGGAGCGCGGTAGATTTCCATCACAAGCCCAGTCCAATTTGAGAGGACAACACATGGCTCAAACTTCCAACTCTGAAGGTCAAAATATCAAGGAAGTTAACGCCATCTCTACTCGAAGTGCTAAGAATTTAGACACGCCATCGACAAGTACAACCACTTCGAGTATTAAAGAATCGGCTCAGGAGAAAGAAGAGCCAACTAAAATTTCGGTAAAGGTGCCTTTTCCCCAAGCTCTCCGACCTGCTGGGAAAGTGTCAGAAAATCAAAGTGAGATCCTGGAGCACTTGACACAATTGAAGATCAATCTTCCCTTACTACCCGTGATCAAGCAAGTGCCAGCCTATGCCAAGGTTATCAAGGATCTGTGCACCATAAAGAGAAAGCACCACGTCAAGAAGACTGCATTCTTGACGGAACAAGTGAGCACGGTGATTGAGCAGAAAACACCGCCGAAGTATAAAGATCCAGGTTGTCCTACCATTTCTTGCCAGATCGGGACACATGAATTCGGCCAAGCGTTACTAGACCTAGGATCGAGCGTGAACCTCATGCCTTATTCGGTCTACTCGCAATTGGGTCTTGGAGAGATTAAGCCCACATCTGTGGTTCTGCAACTGGCCGATAGATCCATTAAGAGACCACGAGAATAGTGGAAGATGTTTTGTTGCAAGTCGACAAGTTTTATTACCCCGTGGACTTTCTTGTCTTGGATACACAATCCGTGGTGGATATGGAGTCATCCATTCCCATCATTCTGGGAAGACCTTTTCTTGCCACAGCAAACACACTTATCAATTGTAGGAATGGTCTTATGAAGATATCTTTCGGGAATATGACCCTTGAGGTGAATATTTTTCATATTCAAAAGTAACCACGTGATGACGACGAGTGTCACCAAACATTTATGATCGACACACTTGTCGAGAAGGAGGTTCTGCCGCAAAGCAACTCTGAAGATCTTGAAAACCTCCTCCAAAATTCTGAATCTAAGAGTTTCGATCCTTGTGAGGTGGCTACCATTGCTGCCATTTTCAAAGAATCACAGGATAGAGGAACTAAGTTTGGGTCATCATGTTTTCAGGAGCTCCCAACAGAAGGAGAAAAATCGAAATCATCCACCGAGGAGGCTCCAAAAGTTAAGATAGCCCAACCACCTGAGGGCTTAAAAGATGCATTCTTGGGAGATGAAGGCACATTCCCAGTCATCAAGTCGTCTAAACTCGATGCATTACAAGAACGATGATTGATCGACATACTGAAAGAGCGTAATTCTAAGATCAAGGTAAAAATGAAAGCGGCTCATGATAAGCAGATCCTAAGGAAGAATTTCGAGCCGAATCAACGGGTTCATCTCTATGATTCCCGTTTGCATCTCTACCCCGGTAAGTTGGGGTCGTGGTGGACTGGCCCGTTAATAGTAAAACGCGTTTTCCCAATGGTTCTGTCGAGGTTGAGGACCCGACTGATGGGAGAATCTTCAAAGTAAATGGCCAGCGTCTGAAAAATTACTTAGAGCCGGTGAACCAGGTTAAAGAGTTCATTCTCGATGACCCCGTTTACCAGCCTTGAGTAGTTTGCTCACATCTCCTGTATCATATTTTCATTTTCTATTTTCTTCGTTTCTTTTTACATTTTTTTATGTGTGTGTTTTTGGAGAATCATATCAGGAAGCTCAAGCTGTGTACATATGTGGAATGCTCATCGTCCATGTGTCTTCTTTCTCTATATTTTCATAATTTTTGACACTGAGGACACTGTCTGATTTTGGTTGGGGGTGGTGAGCATATTCATGCGTAAGAGTGATTTTTATCATGTTGATATTTGGGTTAAAATTTTTGCAAAGTTATCTGAGTATGATTCAAAATGATTGGTTTGGGTCGATTTTTGCTATCTTGGTTACTAAGAAATGACTTCCAGAGTTTCTTTTTACCTGTGCTAAACCTTGTGGTAAGATGGAGGATAATGCATGTCACCTGAGAAAATTTCCGAGTTTAAGCGCTTGATTTTTGGTGAGTTAAGAGAGTTGAGAAAATGACTTTTGAACCTTCATTGATCTTTTGAGCTGGTAAAATCACTGTTAGAATATCATTACATGGTTAGTGGTATGCTTGGTGTATATGCTTGAGGGATGAATTTTGGGTTAGATAGGAATGATCTTATGTAATAGAGCCTCATTTCATATTTTTCTATTAAAAAAAAACTGAGCAAGAGCAACATTTCACAGATCCTGTAGTTTGGTGTTAATCACATTCGATGCTATATAGCTGTTTGTTAAAAGAACACCTTTCTACATTCACTTCAGGTTGTCTCTTGCAAAAAAAAAAAAAAAAACAAAGAAGAAAAACAAAAAAAAAAGAGAGTAATTTATTTTCCTATGCATTTTTTGGTTCTTTGTTCGTTTCTGTAAATTTCTATTTGACCCGAATGAAATCTCAAAAGCTGGTTTGTGGTAAGAATGGTGGAATGTTCTAAGAGTTGATTAACCTATCTTTTGGTCAATGTTCGTTTGACTGTTTGTCCTAAATTTGACATTCCTCACACTGAGCGTTGATTGTTTCATTTCCAACTCCATGAGAGAAAACCTTTGCACTCAAATATTCCTGACACCTGTGAGATCAATGGAGTTGAGACTTCTACTTGGTGAATTTTTCAAAGATGCATGTGTTATGGTCAGTGGTAAGAAGGTTATGGTTTGGAGCACACACACACGACTCTGGAGTTATGACTGAAATAATCTTCATAGTATCTTTTGACTTCTTACTGGCAGTTTGTTTGAAATACTCAGGTGATGATTAGTGTATGAAAATGCACATTAAATACTGTTTTTGATTATATAATATTAAAATATTTAAGCTTTAATTAAACAATTTCATTATTTTTATTCAGAATATTTTTCATTGGAATTTGTTTAGTTGTTGCTTGAATATTTACAGATAAAAAGCAGTGTAAAAAGCTACACAAAAATAAGCCATGAAAGTCATATTTTTAACCACCCGAGCCAAGCCATCCAGCCGAGCCTCACAAGCCAAAAAGTGAGAAGAGCCGCAGCAGCCGTTTGAGCCACCGAGCCAAGCCACGCGTGGGTCCCAGTTTGTGATAGCCTACCCGCAACACTTCCAGCGCGCGTCACTTGCACGGGAGTTCCTCAGCATGCACGTTCCTTCCACGCGGCCATCACCGCGCGTCTAAGCATCCATCCGTGTGGGTCCCACACGACAGCAGCAGACCTGCTGCCTTCTCCGCGTCCGCCACCTGTCCAACGTGGGTCCACAACTCTGACCGCGCCAGAACACGCCAACCAATCCGCGTGCGACACGTGGCACATTTCTCTCATCAATGCCAATCTCGTTTCGACACGTGTCACTGAGTGTTGAGTCTGAATTTGTCCTTCCAAATCAGAGTAAATTGGCAGATTTCTTCCCCAAATTTCATATATGATTTCTCTAAATTTATGTGTAATTTTATTTTGTTTCCCTTTCTTTTGTAATTTCTTGTTTTTATTGTTTGTTTCCTTATTTGACAGGCAACCTCTGAACACTATAAATAGAGGGGTTGGCCTAAGGTTTTAGAGAGCTTTTAATATTCAAGTTTCTGTCCTCTTGCTGTCAGTCTTATATTTTCTCTCTAGAACTTGTGAGAATGTTTTGCAAGATAGGCTAGAATTTTCTTGGTGAGGTTAGAGATAACTTCTGTTGAGCGACCCAATTCGGGGTTTTGATTCCTTGTGCTGTAAAGTTCAACATCTGAATGAATTAAATCTCATCTATTTTTCTATTACTTTTCAAAATATTATGTGCCAATTTTTATATAAGTTCAGTCATGCTATTCTTATGTAATTATGTCACGCATTGTTTTATCATTCTAATTATTTTACAAATTGTCTTTTACTGCAATATTGTCAAATTGATATATTGTCGATTTTGGATAACTTGTAATAATAATATTTTCTGAGCCAACATAGAGATTTAATTTATTCGGTTCTTTTATTTTGTGAATCAAAACTTGAATTGGTGAACGAAGCAGTAGGGATTCTCGACACCTTACCGTTTTTTTCATACAAATTTTCTCCTTTTTATTTCATTTGCAACAAAAATCTCAAAAACTCTCATTTTTCTTTAATTCACTTTTCTCTAACGCTCTTATTTTGTTAGTCATTCTTGCTATTTTGTTATCTCTCTGTGGATACGACCGCCCTTCTGTGCTACAATTGACCGCTTGTGAACATCACTTTTGGGCGTTAATCAACATTGGATCAGGAAAATAACCAAGTTAGTATCATAATATCCCATCTACTTCCTTTCTTTTAATTACACTGTTAAGCTAAAGATCTTTCCACATGTAAATAGGGGACTAAATTCACAATAAATGCCATTATAACTAAATTCTCAGCAAATCAAGGTTGGTATTATAACTCCCGTCCTAGATGCTATCGACAGCTAAAATAAGCGGCAAACAATTGGTGGTCCAATAGCCATGCATGGACACATAAGGACAACACCATCCCCGTGGTAATTAAAACTATAAATATGCTATAATCAAAATTTATTTACTTTGATTAGCAAAAATAAATACTTTATAACCTAAATTATCTATTATCTTATAAATTACAGGTACAGACTAAACGTATGTATTGAGGATCACACTGGAAACATGGATATTACCATATTTGGTAGAGCAACACAAGCCTTAATAAAAAAATCATGCTCAGCATTAACAATTGACGAGGGATTTACGGACCCATTCACAATCCCACTAATCATTAATCAGCTAAGGGGTGAAACAAAGATTTTCCAAATATATTTTCAAAGAAAAGGACCTCAAATTACTACAATTGTCTCGAAAATCCACCACCACAAATGCCAACACCTGCAACATCAACTATAAGGTAAAACATATTTACTCATCTTTATTAATTATATTTAAAAAAACATCTCTTTAAATATATATTTAAACAATATTTTACAGACCTAGCCCTCGCTCAAGAACAACAACATCAATAGATCCACATATACCAGAGCTAAAAAAATCAACCACTAGGTAATATATATTTACTATTTTACATTATTTATAAATAAAAAATAATACTTATAACTTTAAATACATAATTTATTAACCTTTTATTATTATAGTTTCAAGGGCAAAGAAATAGAACAGCCAAGAAAACGTCCACAAACCAGGTAATGTAACTACTTCTAAATCAT
This sequence comes from Morus notabilis, assembly GCF_000414095.1. NCBI lineage: Eukaryota > Viridiplantae > Streptophyta > Magnoliopsida > Rosales > Moraceae > Morus > Morus notabilis. Next base: position 302,251 of record NW_010374042.1, on the reverse strand, counting down.
ACTATTTTCAATTTTTTCAATTACTAATACTAATATCTTTTAAAATTTATATTTTACGGTTGAAAAAAAATAAAGGAACGACACAGCAAAGAAGGAGAAACAAATATATATTGTAAATAACTTTATATATGTTATATATACATATTTTGTAAATAACCTCATATAGCAATATATTATATATATATATTTATTGTAAATAATTTCATATAACAATGTCCTATGTATATATTCATGTATAAATATACAAAAATAATCTATTTTTATTGTACATAAATTATTAATTTTTTCTAAGACATAAAATTATCTCCTACTGCAATGCGCGCAAATGCGTGCGTCCATCACTAGTTAAAATCTAAAATACATTTTGATTTCATTTTATCTTCTTGTTAATTTTATTTTCTTACTAATTAGTTACGTAGTGCCTCCCATTCTCTTAAGAAAATAATAAATTAAGGAAAAAAATAACCTTTTAAAAATTAAAAAAATGAAATAGCCTCGTTTGAACGTGCATCCACCTAAAAATAAATAATATAACAATTAAAAGAACTTCAAGGCATTGCATCGTTATGAAAAATTACAAAGCTTCCTATCAAACATTTCTACACTCTAAAAAGAAAAAAGAAAAAATCCTTCGAACTAGCTAGACTACCACTTTGCCATTTTGATTTTTGATGGTACATAGTGTGCATAAATTCCAGTATAGTACACCTAATTGGCTCAATTTGACAATAATACTCCCCAGTATCCAAATATATTTTTTATTTACTAAATATATAGATTTGGTAAAAGAAAACAGAAGACATGAAACGGAGTGGCTTGGAGCATAAATAAATATTGAGGGTGCGTTTAGAGTAAAAATTTATATTATAATTCAGATTATATTTCGTAATTTATTATAATATTTTTTCTCATAAAAAATATACATAAATTAAAAATAATTATTAATCATTATTCTAAATCTATGAATTAAAATCCTTTAAGTATTGTTAAGCAAACAAAAAGAAAGAAAAAGAAAAATGTTTGAAGTGTTAGATTCGTAAAGCTTAAAAAGTACGGATTTGCTGTTTTGAAATGGCACTTTCGTAATAAAGAGATCAAACAAGGCATTTTCAATAAACTTGCACAATAACTTTTTTCCAGGAAAAGTAACGTGGAACACGTGTCATTGTTGCTAGCATTCCTCTTCCCGTAAAAGAGCCTTCTACAGGATAGAATTATTTGATGGGATGGTATTGCATATAGGGTCTTCGTCGAATTGGTCAATTTGTCTAATCCACTTAATTCAATTTAATCCATTAATTGAAAGAATTTTATATTATAATGGATCCATGTAATACTCCAATCCCAATTATAAATATTATATATTTTATCTATATATATTTTTAATAATATATAATAGATTTTTTTAATTGCATGATATATAATATAAAGAAAAGTACATAGTTTTGAGCAGGTTTATTATGTACGTCATTTTAAATAATTGAGTGTTATTGTGATTTTATGTTTTCTCTTATTAATTAAATGATAATTTTTTTATTTTTTTAGTGAAATGACATAAATAATATTTTTTTTACTATAATTAAGATATTTTCTCATGCACTTTAAGAGATATTTGTCTCATTTTCCTATTTAAGTATAAATGTATAATTGAGACTTAGTTTTGTATAGCCAATAAGAGCCGAGGCCAAGCACAACCCATTCCTTTAAGGGATATCCATAAAAATTTAGATTCATGCACTTTAAGGGATATTTGTTTTATTTTCTTATTTAACTATATATGTATAATTGAGGCGTTTTGTATAGCGAATAAGAGTCGAGGCCAAGCGCAACTTATTCCTTTTTTTTTTGTTCGTCCCATTTTAATTTTTAGTTGAGTGTGCCTCATTTTCTTTTAGGAAAATTATAGTAAATAACATATTTTTAAACTATTTAAAGTAAATAGTAATTTGCTGTGTAAATATTTATTTATAACGGGTAAAAAATAATTTACATGGTAAAAATTTTTTATTTACGTGGGAAATTTTTTTTATTAGTCATAAAAAAAATTTATGTGAAAAAGTCTTTTTACTTATCATAAACCAAAGATTTACAAGATAAATTACTATTTACTTTAAATAATTTTAAAATATGCTTTTTACTTAATTTAGTTTCATAAATATGATATTTACTACGTTCTCCCTTTCTTTTACTTATTGAAGTTTATTTGCTATGATGGATTTAAATCCTACATCTTAGATTATTGTTAAAGCCTTGAATTTTATGTTAGATTTTGTGTCGTAATAAATTAGCTAGATTTCGTAGAACTATTTTAATTTTACGTTATGTTGTGTTTTTATTTAATTTTGTAATTAATTGTGTGAGAATATTGAAAAGAAAGGGTCTACAATAGTCAAGGTCTAAAACATAGGCCCAATCTGTAAATCTGCATAATCCAATCCGCAGAATGCATTGATTTTAGATTGGATTGGTGGTGTCAAGGATTGGTAAATTGAGATATTTCCAATCCGATGCAACAAATTGGATTGCTAATTGACTCCTAATATATGTAATTTGATCCGTGAAGACTCCTAAGTGCCTTTTTTTTTAAAGGCCTAAGTGCATGTTTTTTTTAAAGATAAATTTCATTCAACTAAAAATTCGTACAAACATCAATACTAATGCGGATACCCCTGTGGTACACAACACAAAACACTCAGATAAAAATCGATTCCATCAGTAAATTCTGATAAAGCACATAAAAGACGACGCACAACAAGACCCGGTATAGGAAATTCCTTGACACATCAATTTAAGCATGCTTAAGGCTTGTTTTGGAACCACTACAATTGATGGAAGCTTTCGATCCGCCCTAATAATCAGATCCGCCCTAATAAAATCACACGCTAAAAATAGCCGCCACCATCGAAAAGCCCACAACGATACGAGCCTTGTAACCAACAATACGAGTTCAGTGATGCGTCTCAAAACTTCGGCCAACTCCCTTTTTTTTTTTTTTTTTTTTTTCTCTTTTTCGTTTCTTTGCTAGGGTAGGCTGAGAGAATCCCTTACCTTAAGGCCATCCCTAAGTGCATGTTTTCAAACGATTAATATAATTAAAATTTTTTAATTTTAAATGAAAAAAAATTTTAAAACTGATGAAACTTGTTATATATATATATGTGTGTGTGTATATATTATATGTATATATATATGATAATTCTAAATATAGGACGTGATTGTCAATCATCGAGGTAATTTTTAATACTCAACCGTGAAATTCAGAAATTATATATCATCAAGGTAATCAAGCTAACCGTACTTTTATCTATATATAAGCTTCCAAGTTGTACCTCATTGTAACACACATTAACGTGTGGATTGTGAATTTTTCGGAGCGTTATTTTGCTTGTCGACTTTTCCGGGCCATTTGTTCATGTGAGATTTGTCTAGAAATCTTATAAATAATATACAAATATAATTGTGAAGATGCACAGTCCTGAGACATGACACCCCAATATCGTAGCTAAGCCCATAAAATTTGATCTTCTTCCCCTAATTCCATTATTGCCATGTGTTAGATCACAACCTATTGCCACCTAGGCCATACAGATCAGCAATCAAACTAGCAAAGCGCACAACAGACACACGCACGCCCAAACAAAATGTACGATAATTCACAATTGCCACATGCATCTAAATATACGTAACCATCTCATCACACACTAGTATTTACTTTTTATATATTTTTTTTTTTTGCTACTGCGTCAGGCACTAGTATTTTTAATGAGAATTCGAAAATAAATATATGTAAAAGAAAAAAAAAGCTATAGATAAGGGTATATAGTATGAATTGTTAGATTTTTATTAAGTTCTGTCAATTTTATGCACCTTTTCATTTAAATTGAACATTAACAAATTCTAATATTCATAAATATGCAGTATCCAGTAGAGATTTCCTACGAGAGAGAGAGAGAGAGAGAGAGAGTTCATATTAACTAGTCCTAGTTCTAGGGTCAAAACCGCCTAATAGTAACCAAACTACAAGATCCTCTAAATTTGGACCCTTGCCAACTTCTAGTAAAAAGACAAAATATTAGAGAGCGCCAATAATTCTTGATATCATATTTAGGATAATATGAGAGTGACACTATATATATATATATATATATATATATATATATTATGGGACGATTTTTTAATAGAAATTTGTCAATTTACTCAGTTCATCAAATGTTGCATGAACCTTGCAAGTGTAGTTGACTTGTGAATTATAATCAGATTCATTATTCCCCCACTTGTACAAACTGCAACGTAATCTTGTGCAAAAAAGAATTTGGTCCTTGCGATAGTCTAGCATGGGACATGAACCATGCTTCATCTTTTTTTTTTTTTTTTTTTTCCTTTTCTCTAGCATGGGACATGAACCATGCTTCATCTTTTTTTTTTTTTTTTTTTTTTCCTTTTTTTCATAAATTCCATAATGTTTTAAGAAATGATAACCAAATTCCTTCCTATAAATACACCAATACTCACTCACATTCTCCATATAAAAAAAGAAACTAAAAAATATTTCTTGTTCTCTCAAGTCACTGCTGTCTTAGAGAGAGAGAGAGAGAGAGAGAGAGAGAGAGAGAGATGGTGACCAAAACTCCATCTTCCCATGAAGATATCCGTATGATAAGAGCAGCCATGAGGCTAATTTTAACCATTCTCTTCATGGGATTTGTTTTCATTTGGATCATCGTGCCCACCAATACCTACAAGCAAACATGGCAGCCTCGTATCAAGGCCAAGGTTAATAATTCGACGTACTTCGGATCGCAAGGTTCGAGTTAATTATAATGCCCTAATTAATTGATTAATTAGTTCATGTAACCTATGTTGCTTCTTAATTCTTTAATTTAGGTCTAATAGTTTCACTATGATCTGTTTAAGTACACAGGCTTGACGCTTCTGCTCTACACATTTCCTGTTTTACTCTTTGCGGTTTTGGGATGCGTCTACATCCATTTGGGGAGAAAATTGGATGGTCATGATCATAACGTTCAAAGGTTAATCACATAATTAATTACCTTGATTTGTGAAGATCCTTTTCATAATAGTGAACAATGACAAGCTTACATTTCTTTTCCTTTTTCGGGATTTTGATCAATGGCAGTGGCAAAAACCATCGGTTCGCGGTGTGGAAACGGCCTATACTTGTTAAAGGCCCTCAGGGAATCGTCTCCAGCATAGAGCTAACCTTCTTTGTCATGTTCATTGCACTCCTCGTTTGGTCTTTCTCAACTTACTTGCACAACAGCTTTGCCAAGATCACCCCAAAATCGGCAGCAAAGGATGGAGAAAAAGTGTAAGGAAAAAAAAAATTGGCATTTAACACGTCACAAAAATTCACATATTAAGTTTGGGACAATACAAATAGCCCTTATCAATAAATTTTTTTTTTCCCCTAAAAATATGCAAAAGTCACATGTCCGAAAATGACACATGTATGTCGATATGTTGCAGGTGGGAATCCAAGCTAGACAGTGCAGCACTGAGACTAGGGCTAATCGGGAACATCTGCCTAGCGTTCCTCTTCTTCCCGGTGGCGCGGGGATCATCGGTGCTGCCACTATTCGGCCTGACGTCTGAGGCCAGCATCAAGTATCACATATGGCTTGGACACCTTGTCTTGACACTCTTCACGGCTCACGGCCTTTGTTACATCATCTTTTGGGGTGTTACACATGATATCTCTCAGGTAATTAAAAAGTTTCTTTGATTGCTTTTGCTTTACTTTTCTTCCAGAATAGGAAATATAACACGAGATTTTTTAATTTATTATTGACATATCCGGCAAAGTACAAAAGCGATTAACAATATAACTGTCTTACGCATGAAGGGTCAAAATCCGTTAACTTTTTCCTTAATATAAGGGAAATACAGAATACAACCGTATATATATATATAT
>NW_010374042.1:283518-296274 GCF_000414095.1 Morus notabilis | reverse complement strand
TGTCATTCTTCTAGCAAAAAAGACCTCCTTCACTCGTTATTCGCCCCACGAAAAAGGCTTATCTTGAAAAACTGTTACAGTGAACAAAGCAGTTGCATTTTTGGCTAATGCTTGCCTATTCATTTGCTTCTCAAAAAAGAATATATATATATATATAAATATATATATATATATATATATGACATAACAAAACGTAGCGTACATGTGTATGAAATGTTATATATATATACATATATATAGGCACACACATACATATATTTTGATTAATTTGTGCCCATCCTTCCAAAACCATAACTTGTAAGAATTTTATAACCAAAACCATGTAATTTATATAGCTACAATAATTAATATAAACTTAAATATGACGACTTGTTAGTTTCCTGTAAGAAACGTATTAGTTATTCCTAAATGGACATAAGTTATCATTGATCAAGCATATTATGTTCTTTTTTATTATTATTCTTTTTTTATATAAACTTAACAATCAAATACATGTGCCTATATGGGCATAAGATAAACATGCATACATAAATGGAAATATTAAGAGAATACAGATTGCTCGTATTACTGTATGATAATTATGTTATACGAGAATAAGGGACTCGTTTTGTAATGTAATTTTACATCATTGTTATATTTCCACGTTAAGAGTGCGTTTAAAACTCGTTTCAAAATGATTTTATTTTTTGTATGAAAATAGAAATGAAAACGTTTTCAATCTCAAATATAAATCAGTTTTAAAAATGCGTTTGGTAGTTTTTTTAAGAAATTGTTTTTAGTATAAAAAAATCCATTAATGTCTCTCTCTCTCTACTCGAAAGTGGAGAAAACGGAAACAAAAAATGAAAAACGACTAAAAGTCATTTTTCATTTCTCCCACATTTTACACTAAACTAAAAAATTATTTTCATTTCTGTTTTTTGTCTTTAATTGTGCCAAACACCGTTTTTCTCTCGTTTTTATTTTTTCTTTCTCAAAAAACGTAAAAAATAAAAACGAAAATAACTCCAAACACATCCTGATAATATCTGATAAAGAAAGATATAATATATTGTCGTAGACACATACAATGTATACACAACTTTCTGGTTGATATCCAATGTCCAATTTTTATGTCGTAGTGGTGGTCCTCAATAAAAGTGAGGGTAGGACCCACAAGTCAAATTCTTCGGTTCTCCTGAAAATTCAAGCAAAAACTTTTGCATCAGGATTTCTAGAAAAAAAAAAAAAAAAAAATTCGTATCATGATTTGACTTTAGACTGTTAGGATCATCAAAAGTGGTCGTTAGAACCACGTCAAAAAATTGTACGGTCAGGATCATCTCCTAGATTAACTAATGGGAGGAGAATCTCATTGGTGGGGTCCTTTGTCTTAGTGGGAGGACACGTGTACGGTAGCGGATGAGTGCAGTCGTTGACTTATAGTTTCCCCCATGTCCTTGGAAGTGGACTGAACCTTGTAACCTCTAGGCTCACTTGTTATCCCATTACGGCCCATGTGAGAGTTCTTTTTCTGTTCCGCACTATTTAGCTAGCTAGTCTCCGGCTTCATGAGAGGATTGGAACCTATGAAAGTCAATATTAGATTAACTATCAAAGGTCACATTTTGTGAATCAAATATAACGCTGAACTAGAATTTTATTGAAATAGAAAACTGGTAGACATAAATATATCTACTTTGATAAGTTTTGAAATTCCAACTTTTGCTATCTTGACCATCCCTCCAAAATTATTTTATAAAAAATTAGAGAAAATTACTTTTAAGATTCTTATTCTTTATTCTTAATTAATATTCTTTTGACTAATATAATTCTTTAATTAGAGGGTATTAATCAAGTATAAATGGATTTGTCTCTTTTCACTTTCAACCATATAGCAATATTAATGTTTGGTTTAAAAAAGGTTTTTCATGTATAAAAAAACAGGGCTTTTGAATAAAAATGTTTCATAATTAGTGGTGTCACAAAATTTTAGGTGCGAGCTCATATTTCTCTTGAAGAACAAAATGCAAAATCATAGCAGAGATTTTTAAAAATATTTTCAAAAAATAACATGTTTTAAAATATTAATAAATAACATATTTGGTATTTACAGTAAGCTGATTTATTTATGAAGCAAATTTATACCTTAAATATACTTCGAAAATGAATCATTCCACAAATATGTTATTCACGATAAATATTTTAAAATAGGTTACTTACCATAAATATTTTCAGACAAATATTATTTAATCCTTTCTCCCTGACAAGATAATGTTTAGTGCTATATATGAGCTCGGCCGTACTAGAGACTCTGTATTATGGTTTAGCTTTTTAGTTTCATTAAATATTAAAGATTAAAGATAATCTCCACTTCCCAAAGAAATTAACCTTATTTTATATTCATATCTCAATCTCCAAAGTGAAGTTAAAAGAATCAGATTATTCAAATATATGTCTTCTTCCAATGTTGCAGATGCTTAAGTGGGACAAAGTTGGGATATCAAATGTCGCAGGAGAAATAGCTTTGCTCGCTGGACTGGCCATGTGGGCAACAACCATACCTCGTATAAGGCGAAAATTCTTTGAGCTCTTCTTTTACACTCATTATCTTTACATCATCTTTGTCATATTCTTTGTCCTCCATGTTGGCATTTCTTACTCTTGCATGATGCTCCCTGGCTTCTATCTCTTCTTAGTTGATCGTTACTTGAGATTCTTACAATCTCAGAAAAGTGTTCGCCTAATTTCTAGTCGCGTTTTATCCTGTGAATCTGTGGAACTCAATTTCTCCAAAAACCCAGGTAAATTATTTTATCAACTTAACTAACACCTTTTGTGTCATTTTAAATTTTTTTTTTCCTTTTGGAAAAATTGTAATTATAATTAAATCATTGTTGATAACTGATGCAATAGAATGAATAAAACGAGATTTTATCGGCCTAATTTGGATGGGAAACGGAACATGCAATCCCAAATCTACTTAAAAAAAAACCGGGGAAACTTCTTAAATTGGAGAGAAAATTCAACTTTAATTCAATTATCAAAATATTCAAAGTCTCTTAATACAATAACTAAGTGGCTATTTATAGTCCACTCACAAAACAATCATAAAATACAAACTAAAATAAACGATAAGCTAGTAACAAAACTAAGCTATAATAAAAACCTATAACAAAGGATAATAAAATATAAAAAATGACTACTATTACTCGAATCTCCCTACATCAATAACCTTTTTTTTTTTTTTTTTTTTCCCTTTTTAGGCTTGAAATACCATCCAACGAGCACTATTTTCATAAATGTGCCAAGTATCTCCAAGCTTCAATGGCATCCTTTTACCATTACTTCTAACAGCAATTTGGAACCGGAGAAGCTCAGCGTTGTCATTAAGAGTGAAGGAAGTTGGGCTAAGAAGCTTTACTTACTGCTTTCGTCGTCGGCTTCCAACGTAGATCGGCTTGAAGTCGCTGTTGAAGGACCTTACGGACCTGTTTCAACTAATTTTCTAAGGTAACGAACCCTATATGTAATTCTCTTATAATCTTCTTCTTAATCATAGTAAAAACCACTAAGAACTGAAAGTGTAAATACCTCGCACATTGCGAATAAGCCATAATAAATCTTACGTGTGCTTTCGATCACTCATTGCTAACATTGTGTCAAATGACAATATGTGAATGGACAGAATGAAAAGGGTAATTATTAATGGCTTTATACATTTCTTGTATAGATAAATATAGCTAAAGTCTTAAAATTTAAAATTCTATGATATATGTTACAGTATGTGATTAACTCGTGGCCACTTTTGAACTTTTCGCAGGCATGACACTCTTGTGATGGTGAGCGGAGGAAGTGGAATAACCCCTTTCATCTCCATAATCCGAGAGCTCATCTTCACAACCACAACCCTGAAATGCAAAACCCCGCGAGTACTTCTGATCGCCGCATTCAAGAACTCGACAGACCTCTCGATGCTAGACCTTATTCTTCCACTTACCCGAACCCCATCTGACCTTACCAATCTCGACCTACAAATTGAGACTTACATAACGAGAGAGAAGCAGCCCAAATCAGATCATAACTCCAAGCCCCTAATCCTCACCAAATGGTTCAAACCCCACGTAACCGATTCACCCATTTCAGCCACTCTGGGTCCAAATGGCTGGCTTTGGCTTGGAGGCATAATAGTGTCATCATTTATCATCTTTCTCATCTTAATTGGGGTCATTACTCGCTACTACATTTACCCAATTGACCACAATTCCAATAAAGTTTTCTCTTACTCTTTGAGGGGTGTGCTCAACATGTTGGCCATTTGCTTCTCCATAGCTGTTAGTGCTAGTTTGGCAGTGTTTTGGAATAAGAGACAGAATGCCATGGAGGCAAAGCAGATTCAGAACTTGGACAGATCGTCGCCGATGGGGTCACCGGAGTCGCTGTTTTACAATGCCGAGAGAGAGTTGGAGAGCCTTCCTCAGCAATCTCTTGGCCAAGCCACTAATGTGCACTATGGTGAAAGACCTGATCTTAAGAGTAAGTAAATACTTAAAAGTAAACAATTGTGCATTTTGAGGAACTTTTTTAAGACGCAATAGATTATGAATATTGGGATTGTATCTATATATATACATATATTTTCTTTTTTTTTTTTGGACAGGAATTTTGTTTGAGTGCAAAGGAACGAGCATCGGAATTCTTGCTTGCGGACCAAAGAAGCTGAGGCATGAAGTTGCCAACATTTGCTCGTCAGGATTGGCTGAAAATCTGCATTTTGAGTCTATTAGCTTCAGCTGGTGATTTGTGTTTTACTTGTATGAATCAGTCAAAAGAAAAAAAAAAAAAGAAAAAGCGTTTCAGCTGCTAAGTGAAGCTTGTGGTTTTAATGCATATTTGATATTTCCCTTTTTTTTTTTCTTTTTTTTTTTCCCTTTTGTTTCCTCCCTTGACTATAAATGTAATTGGGTTGCTCGAATAAGATATCATAAATGACTCGTTTAAGTGCGGAAAATACTAATGTTTACTTTTTATTAGTAATTAGTTACAAGCTAATTTACTAAAGAGAACTGCTACGCAAAACTAATAAAAAGTTGTATTTCATTTGATTGAATATGTCATAATATATTCTAATACGTGGCACTGGACAAATTGGTCTCTTTGAAAAGGGTTTTCAGCTCTTAAGATGTAAACCATGATGGTAGTTCTCCTTCGAGTGGAGTATGCATTCTCTGGTTACAATCTTGTAATTTTCCAAATTACTAAGCACGAGACATTTTACAATTCAAAATCAATAAAATCTTAATCTTGATTCACTAATGTAACTCGGATCTCTTGCGGCAGTTTTCTTTCTAGTACAACCACCATCCATCTTTTTATTTTTTAGATTTAATCAAGGTATTAAAAGAAAATTGAGAATTTTGTGGTAGAGTATTCTACCAGTAAGATTTTGATCATCATATTTCCATTAGGTTTCATTAAATTTTTATACTTAAGTTGATATGCTTATGGTGTAATCTCACAGTTTAGAGTTGTGTTTACTGGTATTTTCTTTTTTCACACCCTAACATATAATTCTCAAAATACAAAAAATGTTATTTTTCCCAACATTTTAAATATATGAAGAATGTGGACAAATTTAAATCTTGTGCATATAAAAAAAAATAAAAAATAAAAAATTACGGCTTTCCATAGGTAAAAAGTTCAATATTAGCTTTTTTTTTCTTGCTGAATAAAATGGGAGATCATTGGCCACATCTCGTTCTCATCCTCGTCATCATTTTGAAAAGAGGAAAGGAAACAAATACCTCTTATAGCGCATAAGTCCAGATTTTTATTCCTTACTCTTAATTAATTTTTTAGTTAAATAATTATATTAGTCAAAAAAGTATTAATTAAGAGTAGGGTAAAAATCCAGACTCATACACTCTAAAGTTAAGTTCAACAATTTTCTCTTTTGAAAATATTGGGGCACTAATGAAACATAAATAGCTTGGGCCAATCTATTTGAAGCATGATTTCAGTTTAAAAAAATAGAGAATTTACCATTCAGAGTATGAGTTTGAACTTTTACCTCTTACTCTTGATAAATACCCTTTTATTAGTGTAAGCATTTGACTAAAAAGGTTATGAATCAATAATAAAAGGTAAAAATCTTGATTCATGTACTTTTAAGAGGTATTTGTTAAAATTACCCTTTCAGTTTTTGTTCATGCCACGTAGAACTGCAAATTCAGGTCGTCTGGGCTTAACTTGATGGCCCGAACAGCAAAATCAGGCCTACTCGAGTTAAGGGAGGGTCAAGCCAGCTCAGACCGAAAGCCTATTGGGATGAGGTCAACCACTCAAAAAAACAAATAAATAATAATATTGGGCCTGGCCAGCTCAGCCCAATCCGGCCCGAATAAGCTTTTGGGCATGGTTAGGCCGGTCCAAAACTGGGCCAACAGTGAGAGACTTTATTTGGATCCGTTTGGTCCATCGTAAACTTGTAGCTCTAATGTCACTATATCCACCATACCCCTAATATCATACGACACATTGATTAGGCAACAATCCTAAAGCGGGCATGTGAGTGTTAGAAAAAAAAAAAAAATATATATATATATATATATATATATATATATATATATATTTTTACCGCTCCACCAACCCATTTATGATAAAAGTTCATGAATAATTGAAATCTAGAAATCTCTTATAAAGAGTACACACAAAACTCTAAAGATTAGTACTTTAGCAGAAACGAGAGATGCCTGTTCAGAGGCTAATATGAATCCTGGAAGTACCATCTTCTTTGAATATGTAACGTATAACGCGCATAAAACATTGAAGGGCATTACAGACAACAGATGATCAGTTGAAGCATCAGTAATGAGAGAAAAGGTGTCAGCTAGGCTGTGCCTAAATTATTAGACATCAAAACTGTAACATATCAAATTCGGAACTCATAATCTGCACAACAAACTTGTATTTATATAGTCTTCTCCTTATCTCCCCCCTCTTTCTTTCTCCCAAAAAATTATACAATACATGGCAAAAAAAGAAAAAAAAAATATAAAATAAAATAAAGGGAAAAGAATAAAACTGAGAGCCAATGTATTGATTGGACAACAAAAAGAGTTTCGTAACTCGTACATCTACACGAACCATGTAATTCCAGAGGAGACGAGTAATTGAATTACTTCTATAGAAAGATGTATGTGAAGCAGTAGTTCAACCTCATAGATGACCGCTTTATCCCTACTTTGTTGCTTGTTCAGCTGCCTTATTTGATTGTGTCATTTGTTACTCCGGAAAGTGATCTCACTAACAAATTCACTTAACGTTAATTGGTTTTGTTTGTCGGGCACAGCCCGGAATTGCAAGTCCAAACGTAATCCTTATTCCTCTCCCAAATTCACAAAAGATGAAAGTTTTTCGTCCAAGTCTTCGAGCAGATCATGATACTCGACAAACGTTGCATGTGACTGAAAAAGCACAGATTAGTTAGGTTAGAAGACGCTAGTGAATGGAAATGGTCGGAATTTATTGTTATTGTTATCGTTATCTTGACAGAAGCATTTAAGAGACTCTACCTGCAGGGTGATGCTATATGCTTTCCATAACCGCATATCGTGCCGGAAAAGATCGAATAGGACCTGTTCGATGAAGATATAGAAAAACATGAATGCACGAAAGTTAAACATGATAATTTATATATTTTTCTGGTCTATTATACAGAAATTTTCAAGGCAGGAAGACCAGCATACCTCGGCTCGTCTTAAAAGAGTAGCGAGGACAACAATCCACTCTTTGAACTTGACGGAGCACATATGTGCCAAAAGGAATTCTGCGTCCAATCGACTCTGCAGTGTACCCATTTGGAGCTGGGAACATAAAAGAGCTGGTTCAGGGAGTGAAAGTAGAAAGCTTCTACTGATAAGTACAGAAGGACATCCTAAGGGTCGGGCTTTCTCCAAAGCAGGACATGATAAACATACTAGTAATCACAAAATTCGAGATGAAATTGAGTCAAATCTGAAAACAATTGTTTCTTTGTTCATTCCGTTATAACTGGAAAGCGATTCATGTTGGTAATCCCACAGAGGACAATTTATACCCACTTCGTCATACACCATAAGATTTACCATGTGTATATATATATATATTCTGATTCCCCTAAATTTTAGTTCCTGTAACAATGTGCCCCAAGAGTTTTACTTTATATGCTCCTTCCCAAAGTGATGTAAGTAAAATATAAAGCATTAAATAGAGGATTTTCAGATAAGGGGATGCCTTCTGTCCAATTAATTCAAGCCCTGAAGCAAAATTCTCCAACCGAGCAGAACCATATCTCTCCCGTTGAAGATATTCCTGGAATACATTGTAAACAACTTAGAATCATTTGACAGTAGAGCAAATTCCTGAATAGAAAGTACAAACTTATATTACCACTAAATCAAACTGAGTGCCCTTCACAAAAGCTACAAGCTTTGAAAGCTCTTTTCCTGACATCAAATAGCTAGCATGGTTTTCTAAGATGTTCTTAACAGAAGCGACATGAGCACTCTGCTCCTTGAATGAGGTGCTGTGCCAAATAATAATAATAATAATAATAATCTTGATTAGTATTATTTCTTTTATAAAACTTCTGCATCCAAGATAGAGAACAGTAAATCAACCTTTTATCCAAAGACTGATTTCTGTAACTGGAACGGAAAAGGAAATAACCCAAGAATCTTGGAGATAGTCTGTCCGACTCTGTTGACGCCGGTTCCAACTCCCTTCCTGATCTCAGCAAGAACCTCACCTAAGAGCCCAGCGAAAGAAATCATTAGTCCCTATTAAATCATTATTTCAAAAAGAAACAAATATTAACAGTTAAAAGGGGTACCAGTTCTCCCGCAAGTTCATATAATGATTCATCAAGTGTTGCCTGCATGATTTGACAATCTTTTTGAGAGCCATTATTCAAAGGAATGAAGATGGGAAAAACAATTCTTTTTTTTTTTTTTTTTTCTTTTTCGGCCTTCTAGGACATGTGTACCTGCAATAAGCGTAGAGCACAGTACTGGCTGACTGCAGGACCTTCAAGTTTAGCAATCACCTAGACATTCAAAATAAAAAAAATTTCACTTGCAATCACAGATATCCGCGTTAAATTGAATTTGGAACCTTTCATATTCAAAAGCAAAGTTTTTATGAAATTATGCTTCTCACAATATATATATATATATATATATATGGATTATTCATTTCAGAGACTACCTATAAAATTCTAAAAGAAAAAGAAAAAGAAAAAAAAAAGGAGAAAAAAGAAATTGAAGTGAGCTGATCTCTTAATGCACTGGAAATTACATCCAAAATGCATATCCCAAGCAATAAAATATATCAAGAATGTAGTGACAAGACCAATTAAATAGAATTAACTGTATTTATACTATTGAAAAATTGGAAGAACTTACTGAATAAAATCACTTATCTGACAAAAGCCTGAAATATGTCGAGGAAAAGATAAAAAGTCTTACGAGTATGTAACAAGCTCCCGTGCGATACCATCTTCGTTGGAAGCATTCTTCAAATAACCTGAAAACTCAAAGCAAAGAAATTAAAATCGTTCCAATTTGGGATTTGCAGCAATGAGAGAGATTGCAACAAAGTGTACAGCGTGTTTGAAGCATATAATGTACTTAATACTCAAATATAAGTCAATCAACTGATGGTAAAATCAAGAGTCAAATCGTCCAAATAATTTCTAAAACTTGATCCTAAATTTCATCTGAGCAGTGTGAAAGCAAAAAATCAACTGAACTACTGTTGTTTGTCGATGCTTCGCCTCTTTCACTTCTAGAACATGCAGTTAAACAGCCTCTATATGTTTTTATGAACATAATGTAAGCAAGAAAAATGATGGATCTAAATGTATGCAATTCCTGACTAGATCCTTCCGTTTTTGTGTAATTATATTTTATGCATATAAATTTTCCTTTCTTGTAAAATAAAAATCATATACACATAATGGCCGGTAACCCGAGAACAATTCTCCTGTCAAGGATTCCTGCCATTATTTCATTTTCATTACTGCATTTTAGCACAAGGTCTAAACATATATTTCTACCACTCTTTGAATAAGCAGAAAAGCATTAAAACCCCCCAGCAAAAAGTTCATAAGAGATGAGCAAGAATATACTCTGTTGATCTTCCAGCAGCAGAGAACAAATCTGCCCAGTGTCTGCCATCAGTTTTTCTGGCAACACTCACAACCACATCAAGATACTCTGGAAAATTTCTGATCAATTCACATGTCTTCTCCAGAAGAGAATAAGTAATTGATTTAGGAACGGATATCTGATTCTTGTTTACACTTTGCCTGAAAATAAATTACATGTGAGCTTAAGAGTCGAACATTATACAGAGAATCAGAAGAATGGTATTATAAACTCTTCAGTATTAACAGAGAACACATTGGAAACATTTGGAAGAAGCACAAAGAAAAGGGAAAGGAACACACACAGAAACACATACATGCAGTATCGAGTAAAAAAAGAACACACACAGAAACACATACACGCAGTATCGAGTAAAAAAAGAACACACAGGGACGCATACATGCAGTAATAAGTAAACTTTATCTGACTAGTAAATGACTAATGAAGGATTGAAGGAAGGTACATCCAGGAGCCCATTCCACGAAAGTACCAAGTTAAATGAGCTAGATATAGCGCTTAGTCAAATAAGTTTCCAGTATTGAAAGTTGGTTAGAGTAAGATTTAACCACCGTCGCTAACATTGGATATAACACGTACAAGCCTCACAATAGTTCCTGCTCCATGGTCAAATCCTACCTTATGGTCAAATCCTACCTTAACCAGAATTGATAGAGATTGGGTCTTTGGGTTTAAAAGGAAATTTGATTCACTAAGACAAATAGTTAACTTGGCTAGCCAAGTATAAAAAAGTACCCAGTAACTTCATGTTCAACAAAGCTCCTGTAGATATTCGCCACTGTGATTTGAGAATCGTCCATTGACCTATTAATGGATGAGGATTTTTAATTCTTCTGTTTACACATACCTGGATATTTCTGCATCAAACACCGTAAAGAGAAGCCACTCCAGGCAATGAGAAAAATGAGGCTTCTCTGCTGATAATTGAGCCAACCTCAAAGCCTCTTCTCTTTTGTCCCTCTATCGTTCAGGAAAAGAGAAAAAAAAAAAAATCAGAGTCAAGTCCAAGATCTCCAACCAAGAACATGTCAGCAACACGTATTGGCAAGCTGTAAGCAAACACCACCAGTGTACCCTTGTATAGCTTCTTTGATTTTTCGATAAAGAGAAATATGACCAATAGTGGTTCGAAGACAAAAAAAGTATTTTTTTTTTTTTTTTTGTACTTCTTACTACTAGCAAGTGTAGGTACCCAAAAGGTAGAGAACTTGGGTCATTCAAGCATATCTAAATAGATAATATGTTTACATATGGATCCCTAGGTCGTTACATTCCATTGAGGATCAGGAATAGGCGTAATTGGACCTGCTTTTTACATCTCCTGTTATTTGGGACCCTATTCACCTCATTGGGCTTACCAGAATTTGTTTTACTACAAGTCAGCAATTCAAAGCATATAAGCAAAGTAATGAAAATCACCAATCAGTGCAATGAAAATTTTGAGAGAATTATATGTTAATTTTTTTTTTATACATTAAGGGATCAAACCCGCAACCTCCCCCTAGACCCCATCCCACCTAATTGACAGGGGCATTTTCTTATTTGGTAACCAAGCGCAGTTTAGTGGAACCTGGTCAGCCCCCCATTATTCATGTGTCTAAACAAAATCTTAAAGCAATGAAGTTTAAGTCAAGTTCACGCTTTTGGGCTTGATCTAAGCTCACTGACAGTCCAACATCCAGTTAATGATCTCAATGGAAGGGACCAAAAAAGAAAAAGGTCGTAGTTCCATGTTCAGGCATTTGTTGTCTGTTGGAGAAGACCAGTGCCAAGTTGATACAGAACTTATGAAGTCATGCATTGCGGACATTGATCAAACATGAACTAATTGCAATTTGCACCTGATCAGTAGGGGACTATTTTGATATTAAGTTTCAAACAAATGCCTTAAAATTACCTTATTCACTCAGCAAGCAAAAGAAAAGATAAAAAGGCACGAGATTAGGAATTCAAAATGCCCTATGAGAGAGGCAAGTTATGATGTAACAAAAGACAGTAGGATTTTTTATTTTTTATTTTTTTTCTCTAGAGAAATGACCTTGCATGAAACAAGGGATCTTCACTTTCATGTTAGAGAGAATAGTACCTGAAGAAGATGCCTTAACAGGCAATGCAGTATAGTTTGAGCTTGAGGAGTTGGCTCAAAACATGGGAACTCCGTACAAGCCGAAAATGACATTCTCTGGGAAACACCAACAACAACACCAGCATTTGGAAGAAGGCCTAGAGGGTATACCTCGCGATCAAATTCCAGCTCAGGATCCAACTGAGAAGAATACTTACCAAGTTACATAACAAATTAGACTACAAGGGAGACCAAAATATACTACATCCTGCATAATTACTTTAACCGATCCTCAATTTTGATAGAAGTTGATAACTTCTCAACAAGGAAACAATTTTTTTTTCAAATTTCGTTCTAACTGAGGAAGATGATTTAACATCTAAGCCCAAAAAGAATGACCAAAGTCATAGCAATACTAGCGGATGACCTGATCTTGAAAGGAGTAGAAAAGTTGCACAAAAAGGAGAAGCAACAACATGAATAGAAAAAATAACTATTGAACCACCC